>NC_052535.1:85805743-85960443 GCF_016699485.2 Gallus gallus
AGCACACACTGCCAGGCTCGCCCATCTTTCAAGTGTCACTGGACTCTCTTGCAGCCAGTTACACGCTTCTAGCGGATGGTGTTCATTATCCTCTAGTAACCGCTGCTCTCCTCTTTGCATCCGTACTGTTAATAACAATACTGTTGGCAGCAGCCCGGCACTATTACTGTGTGGCTTCTTTGGGAGATGTTATCTTGAGGTTGTTTCAGCTTTTTCCTCTGTGGGTTGTGTGGAGCTCCTGGCTTTCCAGCAGGAGCACTCCAGATGGAGTGCTGTGTTGCCTGCCACTGTGCTGCAGAACTGATGGTTTCCTATCGCCTGCTTTCAAAAGGAAAAGGCTTGTCCCGTGCCAGGGCTGGGGCTTGTTTCAAAGTTGCTGCTGGCTAGCAGCACTCAGAGACTGAGCTGCCAGTTCCTGTGCAAGCATAGTGATGTGGAAGTTGTGGAAGTGGTTCTCAGACTGCTTCCTCTGCACTGGGTTTTTGTGGGGGAGGAAAAGCCTTGCTTGCTTTTACTGACCTCATCACAGTCCCTCAAGGATTAGTTGGAATTCAAACTCTGATGTACTGGTGCTGAGGCTGCCAGTAACCAGCAGTGAGCGTGCATTGAACGCCTCAAGAACCAGAGCACAGTGGTGCTTCGTGACCACGTGTCCTTTAAGAACGGGGTGAGTTGCTTAAAATCTCACAGCCACCCCCTCCTAGAGCAAACAGCAGCCCTGCCATTCTGGAGAGAGTTCCTTTCCGTGTCTAAAGCATGCTAATACACTTTGTCCCCTTGCATGTATCCAGAATACAGAGTCTGTTGGGAAAAGGAGAAGAGGCCCTGTTAACAGCTCTCCTCCGTCTCTCTTTGATTTGCAGAACAACCAAGTTCTTGGCATCGGAAGTGGTTCTACGATTGTCCACGCAGTGCATCGATTAGGTAGGATGCTCCCCTGCTGCAGGAAGTCCTCTTGTCCAGCTGCCCTCAGCTAATTGAAAACCAACCCTAAATAATCAGGACTGGGAGCTCATGCTTTAGGGGTATTCACCCACTGCTTTGTCCTTGAAGCTGAAGGTTCGTGCTTTAAATTGATTGCACATGGAGACCTGAGCAGGGAATGGTTTCCTTGATTTTGCTTGGCAGGGCTGAGCTTTGCCACCTGCTCTCCCGGGAGGGCCAGGGAATGAACTTTACTGGCACCCACTGCAAACTGGAGCTAAAAACCTCCCGTTTCGTTCCAACTCTGCCATGTCTTGACTTGCTTTGTGGCTTTGGGCCATGCAGCTGCTCTGCTTCTGTTAATACATTTGTATGCAGCTCATGCTGCTTGCTTACATCCATGATATTCACACTGAGGGTCCTGCTGAGGCGTAAACAGAACAAGGGTTGAAATCTTGCTGCACCTTTTTTATACCCTACAGCTAGGTTGATCTGCTGGCCCTGAGGGGCTAGTTAGCTCAAGATGTCATTCAGAATATTTCAGCCTCTTTGCAAAATATTCAAGAGAGGGAAATGCTATTTTGCAAAGCGGATGTGAAGATAATTATCATCAAGCCTCATTACAGAGGGTATTGAAGTCTAAAGTTTCTTTTCAGTCTTGGGGCTCCTGTTTAGAAGCAGAGCTCAGAGTGCCCTGCCTGCGTAACCCCAGCTCTTTGGGCAGAGCTGGCCCAGAGCAGGGCTTAGCACTGAGCAAAGGAAACATGGGATCAGGGTGGGACCTGCTTGTTTGTACCCACACCACCCCACGCACAGATTTGTCTGGGAGGTGGCTAGAGATCTGCCATTCAGCTGTCTGAGTTTGGCTCAGTGTTACAGCCGTTCTCCACTTCAACACTGATCCATCTCTAAACAAATGCAACTTTTTGAGTCTACTGAGATTAGAGTTCTAACAGCACATGGCCCTGTGTATTGCATTTTAACCATGGCAGCGGGGTTGCCTGGGAGTTTACAGCCCACCTCTTTGCTCTGTTGCTGACTCTCAGGCTCTTGGCTCATCCCTAAGCATTATATTTGCTAAAATAACATTTTGGCCGTAATTACATCTTAGTAATAGATTTTAGTCATTTGAGGTTAACCTGAGAGAGGAAGTATTTCTTCCCATTTAGTGCAATATTTTATTAGTCATTTGTCTGCTATATATTTAAACGTTTCATAAGAAGTGGACATGATGTCCCCAAGGCAACAAGCCAGAAAACCTCTCAGACAGCTGCTGCAGCTCTGTTTACAAGGAGCAGAGCAAAACCTGTCTAATGGAGCGCGAGTGGGAGTGGGGCTGAGTTCCCAGGTGATATTTTGCTGACAAAGCACAACCCTTCCTCTGTTGCTGGAGACACAAAGGTTAATGGCTGTGTGTCAGGGGCTGGGTTTAGATGGGTGTTCAAACATTTCTGTGAAAAGGGAGCCTTAGCTGTGCAGGGTGGCACCTGTTTGTGCTTTGAGCGTGACTGAGTTATTTGCAAGCCAAGCAAGTAATTGCAGTGATTCAGAGGGGCTGTTCTGAGCTGAGATTTCTTAAAGAGAAAGCTGGTGTGATTTTTATTCTGCAGCGAACAAACTGAATCTTCTGCTTTCTTCCTACAGCTGAGAGGGTTAAACAAGAGAACCTGTCAATTGTCTGCATCCCTACGTCTTTCCAGGTAGGCTCCTTCCTCCTTGTTTCTATTCCAGTCCAGGTGCTCACATACACGGTCATTCCTTTGACAGTGGTGAACCAAGCATGTAATGCAAAAATCTCCTTTGATTCCATATCAGGCCCTGAAAGCTGTACAAGTCTTGGTGCCAGCTTTTGTGTTTTCAAGACGAGCCTGACTGAGTACATCAACTGGGTTTTGCAAAACACTGCAGAAGAGACGTCAGCTTAATTTTTCCTTCACAGTGCAACTTTTGCAGAGATCAGTTCTTACCAACCTGGTTGTTGAGAAAGATGGTGGAGAGAGGGAGAATGTGGCTCAGTAGTAAAACATAGAGTTGCTCAGAAAGCTTTTGAGCTGCTTCCATGCCTTCAGGCAAATGGCTTTGCTCTCTCTGCCACATTTCCCCGAGGTGGAAATGTGCTGCTGATAAGCAGCTGTGCACCTTGTTCCCTTAGGGCAGGAAGAGGTGACATCACCAGCTGGCGGGACAGAGACCACCCGCAGGGTTTTCAAAGCTAGATGACAGAGCCCCAGTCAGTGAATTGGGCATTTATCCTTTTCTTGGTCATAGTGTGGATTGTAGGGTTGTACCTTTGTCCCCTGGAGGACTTACCATTACTTCTGCTTCATACATACACTGCAGTGGCAGTGTCTCTTCAATCTAAAGCGATCCCTACCTGGGGATGCGATCCCCACCTGGGTATGTCATGTACCATTTGAACCTAGGAAAGCTCCTTAGAGTTCGGTCGTTAGGTCTTATAGAAAATATTGATAGAGATCTCATGCTGACTGTGGGCTGGAGTCTTCCTTGCCTTGAAGTTTTCATGTAACATCAGAATTTCTTACCAGTCAAACAACATGGTTGGTGGTAAAGGGTAGAGGTAGATCTTCCACCTGCATGAGCACAAATCCCCCCAGCATGGGCCTGATTCATATCTTGTGCAGCCTCTTAGGCCTCATAGAATCTTCAAGGTTGTAAAAGGCCACTGAGATCATGTAGTCCAACCTCTACCAATTAGGAGTGAAGCATTCCCAAGTCAGCAAAACAGCATCTTATTTTCGCTATGTACAGGTGTAAATGGCTGCCTGAGGTCACTGGCAAGGAAGAATTGCTTTCAGTGGGCTTTTATTCTTCTCCCTTCCCTGTTGTAAGGTTGGGTTATTCCATCACCATCACTAAAGCTAGTGTCAGGGTAAGTACCCATCCCTTGGCTTTTGCATTGTTTCTTCTTTTCACCTGGATGCCTGCCAAGAGCATGGAGCAAAGCCGGTCTTGGCAACAACCTGTTACTCATCTGCTCCCAGAAGGACCCATCCTTCCAGCCAGCTAATGTGGTGCCTTGGACTGCATTGGGTTCCCAGTGCTGGGCAGTGAGGTTAACCTGGTACTTTGTGGGTAGACCAGCACTGCGCAGTTTCCGCCGCTTTGTCCCCTACTGTGGGAGCTCTGCTTTTGATTCCTGCCAGTCTGCTCTCATCACCTTGCAAGCAGAGAGCCTGAAGAGAGTCACCTTGTTTCCACACTGCTGACTCTGAGCCTGTTCAGGGTCTAACCTGCATGTACAGCACAGCGTTTTTCAATGCTTTCAGTTCCCAGATCCCTGAAATCTTTGTACATGAACACCATATTGTGAATGTAAGCCCACTGATGGCAGTCTTTTCTATTTTGTGAGCTCTTGTAGGGCAAGCCTAGTACATAGTCTGATCTAGAGCCCACAGCCCATGGGTTTTAAAACTGCATGCTAAGGAGTGCCACTGTAATGTAAAAGATTGGGGTTGTATCTCGTTGCTGGGACTACTCCTGGCTTTCTTGTAATTGTTTCCAGGATGCCAATACATGTAGCTGGTGCACTTTGTTAACAGGTGAAGCTTGGGATGAATTCTAGGCTGTGACACACGTTTCTCTGAATAGCCAAAGTTCAGCCTTGAGAAGATTTTCGTGCATGGTCTAACTCAGGCAGTGATTTGTAAGATGTAAAAGTTAACTCATTTCAGGTTCTGTAAGCTTGAACATCCATTTAAGAAGCCAATGAATGGACGTAAAGGAGCGTAACGCCAGGTGCTTTGTGTTTTGTTGCCACTAGAGGGAGCGTAACTCACAGCTGCTTTGAAATAAATATAGATCACACCAAAGAGCTGTTTCAGGAGGTGTCCCACACTTTTTCTGTGAGTTATGCTTTTATTTTTTGCTTTTCTGTTGTTTGTTTCTTTTCAGTATGAAAAACACTTTCATTGTTAGTCCCATGTGATGTAAATATTTTGTTTTCCTGCTCCCATTTTTCAGCCAAAGGAAATCAGGAGGGACTCGAGAATCCCATACCTGCCTTCACGCTTAAATGCAGGTGTCTCCCACCAGGCTGATAGCCCCATGCTATTCAGTATGGAGAGACCTGGATGCAGCCCCATCCCTTTGCATCTAAGCATTTCAGTTCAAATCAGCATTATTTTGATGAAAAAATTCTGGTCTGGAAGCATCATTTCCTCCATGCCATACCTTTCTGCTGCTGATTGCAGCCTCTCAGCAAGCTCAGGATGCAGCACTGCAGCCCCCATCCATGCGGCAGCGAGGAGAACAACACGACAAGTCTGATTTCCTTTCCTGCTGCTGGTAAATAGTGTTTGCTGTGTTCTTGGTGCACAGGCCCGTCAGCTGATCCTGCAGAATGGCTTAACACTAAGTGACCTGGACCGACATCCAGAGGTAAGTGAGACTGCAGGATTGAGACCTTACTGACCTCCCTCTAACCCGGTCCTTCATAAAGCTCCAGGCTCATCTGTCCTTGCTGAGGATAAAAACTGCAGAATGTGAGAGAACTGGCTTTGTTTCTTTTTTCCCTGAATGTAGTTTGCTCAAAGCTGTGGTCTGGCTGAAAGACTGGTTTATGGTGACTTGTAGGACCCAGGCCAGTGCAGAGCAGGAGCAGGAGTCCGTCCCTGTCTACTGAACCAGGCTCCTCCATTTTCCACAAACCAAAAATCACAGAATTGTAGAATCATAAAATATCCTGAGATGGAAGGGATATCCAAGGACCACAGGGTCCAAGCCCTGACTCCACACAGCACCACTCAAAATCCAAACCCTACGACTGAGAGCATTGTCCAGACTCTGCTTTAGCTCTGGCAACTTGGGGTCATGCCCAGTGCCCTGGGGAGCCTGTTCCATGCCCACCACCATATGAACCTTGTCCTAATGCCCAGCCTCTCCTGATGCAGCTCCATACCATTCTTCCAGGCTGTGTCACTGTCACCAGAGAGCAGAGCTCAGTGCTGCCCCTCTGCTCCCTGTGAGGAGCTGTAGGCTGTCCTGAGGCCTCCCCTCAGCCTCCCCTTCTTTAGGCTGAAGAAACCGAGGTACCTCTGGTACTCCTCACATCTCTTGCCCTCCAGAGCCTTCACCACCTTTGTAGCCTTGCTTTGGAGGCTCTCTGATGTTCATGTCCTTCTTATACTGTGGTGCCCCAAACTGCACACAGTGCTTGAGGTGAGGCTACAGATGCTCTAAAATCCCAACTGCAGATCCCGTGAGGTGGCCAAGAAGGGCAGTGCTCATCTCTGGATGGTCCCTTAAGATGACAAGTAGGGTGCTAAGCTGGTGACCTCCTCTTCCAGCCTGAGGCTTGCTGGCAGGGGATGTTGCATTGCTGAAGTGTTGTCACAAGCATTTTTGCCAGGAAACCCCAGCTGTCATGCTGATCCTTAGCTGAGAAGACTGGAGGCTGAAGAGACTTGCCTTGCAGGCCAACAGTTGGTTTTGTTTTGTTTCTTTTCTCAATTTTTGCATGCTTGTGGTTGAGCTGGGGCTGGTTTCCTTGGGTGGCTGACCAGACACTCATCTCTGGTTGGGCTGGCATAAACTCCAGTGAACCGGGTGTGGTTTTCACACTGAGTTTCTTGTCTTCCTACAGCTTGATGTTGCCATTGATGGAGCGGATGAGGTGGATTCTGATCTTAACCTTATCAAAGGAGGCGGGTGAGCCTTGCTGTTTGTGTGTCTGCATGTGGCACAGGTGCTGGGTGTCCTCTGAGCTGCACTGAGGAGCAGGCTAATGTTTTGTTGGTTTTTTTTTTTTCTTCTCTTGCAGTGGTTGCTTGACGCAGGAGAAAATAGTTGCAGGATATGCAAAATGCTTCATCGTTATTGCTGATTACAGGTAAAATATTACTATTCATTTTGTGGAAGTATTTGGTTGGCCCTGTGTTAGGCTGCTACAATCCTAGTGTGTCAGGGGAGCAAGAATAGGTGGAAATGAGCTTAACTCCTAGTGCTTCAGCAATTGAATTTGGCTTTTTTTTCTTCCTTAATTTTCATCTCAGCAGGCCTGCTTAGAAGTCAGCAGAGCTTGTGGGGAAAAGGCTGCTCTGCTTTTTCTGAGCATAGTGATTGTCAGCACGGAATAAATTTACCCTTCTGAGCATGCAGCCGCAGGGCTGTTGAAAACTTTCATCCTGCTTGTCCAAAATGTGTCAAAACAGGGCTTATGAGCAGAGCTTTGTGCACTAAACTGGTTCTTCCTACATGAATGCACATGCAAACTGATTGCCATGCCCTCCAGGGCCTTACACCTGAGCAGTCTTCAAGAAAGAATGTGATAAATGCATTGTTAATGGTGGTGACAATGTAATATCTGACACTGACCCCTCCTCAAACCTCAGGAAAAAATCAGAGAACCTCGGGGAGCAGTGGAAGAAGGGAATCCCTATTGAAGTCATCCCCATGGCTTACGTCCCTGTCACCAGAGCCCTGACCAAAAACTTCGGAGGTGCTGCAGAGCTGCGGATGGCTGTTAGCAAAGCAGTGAGTGTCCCTGATCCCTCCATGCCCAACGGAGCCACCTGAGTGTGGCCAAGAGGAAGATCTTTCATCTGATTAAATCTGGTTCCTTTAATTGTACTCAATGAACTGTGTGTTTAGATTTTGGGGTTGCTTGTGTCCCCCGGAGCAAGCAGCCCTGAACAGTGAGAAGAGGGGTGGCTGTTCTGTGTCAGAGGGCTGCTCTGTGTCTCTCCTTGGCCACAAACAACCTGCCATTCAGAGCACAGGTTGCTGTTTTTGTGGAAACACACTCTGTCCTGCTGGGTCCTCCATCTCACCCACAAATACTCAACTTGTTGCTCTGCAGCATGTTTAGAGGCTGGAGGGCAGTCTGTGTTACCAAAGTGTCTTGAGTTAGGTGGGCAGCTCCTGGAGACCCCAGGCTGCTGCGTGCCACACAGAATAATAGTGGACTGAAAATTGAACCTGCTTTGTCTACAGTGTCCTATCCTGGCTTGAGCAGTAGGGCTTGACCAATACATGTCATGTGGCAAAGGAAGAGGGGACTGTCTCCAGTTACAGCTGGAGCTAACGCCTGAAGGCTGAGCACTTTTAATATGTTTAATCCCCTGGCCCAAGGGGTTGAGGAGCTATATTTAGGAACCTGAGGATGCCAGTTGTCTTCCATGAACTCAAGACCAGCCTTGCTTTGGGAATGCAGATCCCAATGCTCCAGCGTGAGCTGTGTCCTTGGAGGATTCTGTGTCATGATATGGTCTTATGCCCTGGTCCTTCCTGGCATGTGTGGTTACAAACCTTGCTCAGGGTTGCTGAAACACCTTGTTCTCAGCCCCAGCTGTCTCATCTTTGTTGAAAGGACCCAACTCTGGGGCTTGAGAGAGTGCTGGGCACATCTGAGACACCAAAGGCCATCAATCCTTCAGCTCCAAAACCTCCCTATGGCATGCAGCAGCCCATCCTTATCACGGGGGTGCAGAAGTCGTGTTTTGGCTTCAATTGCATATAGTTGCCTGTTAAGGATATGCTTCTAGTTCTGCTCTTGTGAAAAGGATCCTCTAACCCAGTGATGAAATCCTATCAATTTTTCCAGCTTTTGTGTGATTATCTGTGAACTGTAGGCAGAAGAACGAGCTGTCTTGGGCAATGGTTTGACTTACAGGGTTATTGTTTGTACAGAGCAGTGGACTGTGCCCTTATTTACTCGAATTATGACTTTCTCTACACTGTTGCAGCAGGGATGGCTCCCGGTGTAAGGCTGTGCTTGGTACAACAGGAGCTTGTGGTGCTGACATATAGGTTTGCTTCCCAGGGCCCCGTGGTGACAGACAATGGGAACTTCATCCTGGACTGGAAGTTTGACAAGGTTCACGAGTGGAGCGAAGTGAACACTGCCATAAAAATGATACCAGGTAATGTCTGTGATGTTAAAGACCAAAAACTGCCTGAGGCTTGGTCTGTACTAGAAATCCCTGACCTTGGGAGCTTGGCTAGGAGCATGAGACCTGCTGTCCAGACCAGAGCTGTTTCTGGATCAAGGCCTGCCTGAGGGTGGGTGATACTTCAGCAAAGCAACATACAAAGGCTTGCTCAGCCCCATCTGGATATCTTGGCTGGATATCTTGGTGAAAGTCTGCTCTTGAATCTGGTTGGCTTTTGAGAGCATCTTATATATTCTCAGTTTATCCCAGATAGCTGTCTGCCCCCTACTGTGCACATCAGAGCTACCATTAGCTTCACTGCTCTTTGTCTTACCAGAGTACATAGGAACAGGTTGGGATCCTATTGCACCAACCTCCATGTCTGCACAAAGTAGCACCACGATTAGAATACAACACAGGGCAGAAGCCAAGCGTTTAGGCTGAGTGAAGTGTCCTTGATTACTTCAAGCTGCTTCTCTTTGTTAGCTCTGCTTCCCTCAATGCTTATTAGAAGGCTGATTTGCTGAAAACACACCCATCTCCTTTTCTCTGGATCTAGGAGCAAACTGCTGGTGTGTTACCTCTGCCTTGGCTTGTCCTGATGTCTTTGCAGTCTGAATAATTACCTGGCACTTGCTCACAGCTGACAGTAGATGGCAGGTTAAGACCTTTGGCAAGAGCTGATCTAAACAAACCAGTGTCTGATGTAAATAGACTGGTGGGTGCTGCTAGTCTGGGCTGTCCCTGGTGCAGTGCTCTGTACACTAATGCAGTTGCAGTCCATGACTATACAAATGTGCTTTATTAGAGCTCTTTCTGTGCGCAACAGAAACAGTGGCTGTTCCTGCAGAAACAAAACACAGCATCTTTTCATGGGCTTCTTCTTTCATCTCTCAGCCAGGAGGGATGAATGGGAAAGAGACAGCTTGTAGGTGGTTTCAGCATGCCATGGTTTAACCATGAGCTCAGAAATGAGCCTGCTAAGGGGAAAAGAGCATCTTCCCTACCCAGAAATGGAAGAGCAGAATTGTTAAAGCTCGGATATACTGGCGGTAACAGGGCTCTGTGCACTTTGCATGAGATAGCCTTGTCCTACCTTTTTTTTTCTTTAGCCTTCTTGGAGTAGGAATTGGATTTGGGGTTTGGCTGTGCAAGCAACCAATATGAGTGCTTACATACAGGTCCTGGATTGCAGCGGGAGTTGTTGGTGAAATGAGGGCTTGCCCAGCACACTTGGTGCTGGCTCTGAGCGTTGGTGGCCTCTGCCTCTGGGGGCCTTGGCAAGCTGAGTCCACCATCTGAAAGGACTCTGAGGGCTGCAGAGCTGTGCATCACTGTGAACTGCCAGCATTAGAGTTGTTTGAGGATTTCATGCGCTACAAAATAGAGGGAATGACATCCCCAGGCCATTTTTTCCTCTGTGTAAGGAAAGACCAACTGCATGAGCAACACTTTGATGCTCTTCTTTTTTTTCCTCTTCCTTGGTCTTTCGCTTTAAATCCATCTTGCCCTTAATTCCTCTTAATGTGATTAACTTTTCATAGGCTTTTCTGCAGTCCTAATATCTATGGTATCAAAGCCTTAATCGATGTGAGAAGCAGAATATTCTCCCCTCTCCCAGAGAAAGTTTCAGTGTGATTCATAGAATCATTAATGTTGAAAAAGACCTCTAAGATCATCCAATCCAACCACCAACCCATCCCCACCATGCCCACTAATGACGTCCTTCAGTGCTACATCTCTATAGCTCTTGAACACCTCCAGGGACAGTGACTTCCCTGGGCAGGCTATTCCAGTGCATCACCACTCTTTCAGAGAAGAATTTTTTCCAGATCTTTCCTAAGGAGTCTGATGCTGGATGGGAGCAAAGCCTGGAGGTTTTGTGCAAACCCACGCAGCTGGCTCATGTCTTCCATCTGCTTGGTTTGGAAGCTGCTAGCCTGAGTGGTTACAGGATCTGACTGTGACTCAGTGACCACTGTGAGGTTAGGAGCACCCCATAATTATGTAATTAAATTCAACCAAAAGTACATCGGCGAATGAGCCACAAATCAGATCTGCTTTGTCTTAACAGGAGGGGGAACAGTTGTTTACAAGGGTGGATAGTGATAGGACAAGGGGGAATGGTTTTAAACTGAGATAGGGGAGGTTTAGGTTGGATATTAGGAGGAAGTTTTTCACACAAAGGGTGGTGACACACTGGAACAGGTTGCCCAAGGAGGCTGTGGATGCCCCATCCCTGGAGGCATTCAAGGCCAGGCTGGATGTGGCTCTGGGCAGCCTGGTCTGGTGGTTGGTGACCCTGCACATAGCAGGGAGGTTGAAACTGGATGGTCATTGTGGTCCTTTTCAACCCAGGCCATTCTGTGATTCTGTGATTCTATGATTGTTCCGTACTTTGTGGAGAGAGTTTCCTCTGGGGTCAGCTGCAAGGAAAACACTTCCCAGATGCTCCCTGTGTGGCTGATGAAATGTCACCCACGTCGCACGCCTCTCAGAAGATTCCAGCACTGGTCTGGCTCTGGCACTAATTGGCTCATGAACTCTTGTTCCCAGGCGTGGTGGAGACGGGGCTGTTCATCGACATGGCGGAGGTGGTGTACTTTGGCATGGAGGACGGCTCGGTCAGTGTGCGGGAGAAGCAGCCTCGCTGATGGTGGCATTCTGCCCGCTCTGCTTTGCCTTCAGCCAGTTTGATTCAGCTGTCGTAACGGTGCCAACCTGACGTTATGCCTTAACGAGCAGCGGTTATCACAGAAGGTGGGCGGGGAGTTGATCAGAATCCGCTGATATGATACTGAATGTCTTTTGTAGAAAAACAAAACAAAACAAAACAAAAAGATTCTCTATTTCCAGATATATATATATATATTTTTACTTTACAAGAACGTTGTTCTTTTTTTAAAGAATCAGTTAAACGAATTGCTTTAACATTTTAATTTTATTTTCTAAGAAATATTTACCAAAAAAAAAAGAAAAAGAAAAAAGAATACTTTTTGGATTCTGTTGTTGTTTTTTGTTTTTCCTTTTATTGAACTGAACTTGAACCCTCCTGGTCGCTCTTAGTGCTCAGTGATTGATGTTACTATCCTAACACATCATCCTTAACTACCCTGGCTGGGAGGATGATGTACATAACGGGAGTGCATCCAGTTGGGACCTACTGATGCCTTATTTGGAACCTTTTTGGTTCAGTATTTTATGCCTTTTATTTTTCTATACCACTGTTTTTTAATAGTTCAGGATGTCTAGTTAATCATCTGTGCATATGACAAATCTCTGAGCCTGGGGACATTGTGGTCTCTGCATCCCTGTGTCTGGGATATTAATAGGGGCCTTTCTGGGGCCTCTGTGTGGAAGAGATGTTCATCCTTTGAGCCAAATTCTGTTCTACAACTGCATTAATCTAGTACCTCTGATTAAAGTCTGTTCCAGTAGCTGGAGATGTTCAGGATTTCATCCTTGTATAATGAGAGCAGAACTGGGCACTTGATGAAGTTTACAAAAGCACATTTGAGCATTTTAGGGCAGTGTTCAGTGGCAAATTATTTGGTTTGGAATGAAGGTTAATTATCACCTCTCGCAGCTGTTTGATTTGTAGAAGGATAGAGTGGAATGCAAAGGAAAACCGAGTCTTCCTGCCTGAATTTACCATATGTAGCAGGAGAGAGACACTCGTTCAATATATTGTTCTCTGTGTATAGGTGCTTTGCATGATTCTCGTGTCAAAATGCAAGCCCTCTTTTTGTGTTATATACATTGAAATAAAGAGCTGTCATAACAGGTGTGGTGGTAATTTCATTCTTAAGGTGACTATTTTGGGAACAACGCAAAATACTTGTTGAGACTAACCTGTGCTCTGGTTCCATTAAAAGCTTCTGTCTGCATTTTCCCCTTACACAGGCACTTCATCCAGACCCTGTTGCATTTGATTTCTTTTTGCTTAAGGTAAATACACTACATTATTTTAAATTAACCAGATTCTCTAACCATCACTTGTTAGTTGCAGCACTTGCCATGCACCTGTCTTAAATCTGCATGCCCGAAACCTGTGTGTGTAAAATATTTTTGTCTTTCTTTAAATTTTGCCTTTCCTGCACATCCATTCTGTTGATTCTGAAGCACTTCGTACTGACCAAACTGGCTACCATCCAGCCAACAACTTGCTGGAAGTGCTCAAGTTTCTCTTCTTGCAGATCTGATGCTGCTGAAGCTGTTCACGAAATCACAGCTCCGTCTGGATTGCCATGGGCTGTTTTCAGATAGTCTTGGGCTCCTAACGTAATCCTAGATAAACAGAGGGCAATCAAGCAAAACTTGGTGAGGAAGCTTCTCACACAGCACGCTTCTGAAAATGAGATTAGCGGGAGGAGTGTTGCTGTTGACTCTCTGAAGTCAGACAGCCCCTTCTCAAAAAGCCAATGAAACCATTACTGCACCATTTCTTTCTGGCCTCGGACCAAATATGATCTCATTCAGCTCTGTGCTTAGCAGGGGCTCGTTAAATCTAAGCCTGAACACAGCAGGTCTAATTCTTCAGCTTCTCCGGGTGCTTAAGATGCTTGTGGCACAGCCTGGTACTTCTGTGACAGCTTGCTCTGCTGGGGGAACTTTGAGCAGGTCTCAGGCTGTGGGCTATATGTGCATTTCATTGTACTACAGGATTAGATTTAGAATTAAAACATCTGCAGTGCTGGAGAAGGATTGGTGTCTGAATTGGTTCTGGAGGTTTTGTGCAGGTTTTGGTGCAGATCCCCTTCTCACCAGCACAAGGCACTGGCACAGGCTGCCCAGAGAGGCTGTGGATGCCCGCTCTCTGGAGGTGTTCAAGGCCAGGTTGGTTGGGGCCCTGGGCAGCCTGGTCTAGTATTAAACATGGAGGTTGGTGGCCCTGCCTGTGGCAGGGGGGTTGGAGCTTCATGATCCTTGAGGTCCCTTCCAACCTGGGCCAGTCTGTGTTTCTGTGATGCCTGGTGAGGCTTTGGGCAACCTGATCTGGTGGGAGGTGTCCCTGCCTATGACAGGGAGTTGGAGTTGGATGGCGTTTAAGGTCCTTTCCCACCCTTCCCTGACACAACTCCGTGCCATTCTCTGTTGTCACCAGAGAGTACTTCACTTGTAGGCTGTCCTGACGCCTCCCCTCAGCCTCCTCTTCTTTAGACTGAACAAACGAAGGGATCTCAGCTGCTCTTCATACACGTTACCTTCTAGGACCTTCACCATCTCCATAACCCTCCTTTGGATGCTCTCTAGTGGTTTTATATCCTTATATTGTGTCCCCAAACCTGTTCACAGTGCTTGAGGTGAGGCCACACCAGTATAGCATAGCACAATCCCTTCCCTTGCTTTCCTTTCAGTTGTGTTTGCTGCGTTTGATTTTAGCATCTTTGGTTTTGGTTTGACTTCAACTTTTTTATGTCTGCTCAGGAAGAAGAGCAGTGATGCATTTCTCGAAGATGGCATTGCAAAAGAAATCCATAACAAATGGCAAGAGATGTCCTATCAGTGCCCAAGGCAGGGGAGCTGTGACTACTTAGGGTGCGATATCACAGCATTCCCTGCTACCTTTCCCTGTTACCCAATGCTTTCCATGGTGAGAGGTTGCAATCCATCCCTGCACGCAAACCCTGCCATTGCTTTCTGCACTGTGGGTAATGTGCGGCTGATTGGCCATTAGCACTGAATTATGGATTAGCTTGGCCTTGGAGAAAACAAACATTTCTAGGAAGATCAACAGCAGCAGTAAAATTAATGAGGAGGAGAGGTAATAAAGCAGTAGTATCATTCAAAAAGAAGAAAAAAAAAAAAGAACAGCAATACAGATATAATAATAGAGTGCTTCAGGTATGACTGAATTAACCTTTCAGGTTAATTAACCCGTTAGCAGGTTATCTAATTAAGCTGAATTAACTAAAGAGAAATAAATTAAGAGTTTAGTTGAAGTGATTCACCTTGTTCCATGTTATCAAACAAGTGTTACCACCTGTTAGGTTTTTATTATTGTCTCTGTAGGTCTTGTTTCATGATCAGATATAATTACTGTACTGTGGAACCTGACATAGAAGGAAATGGAAATAATTAAGCAGGCAGCACAGTGTATGCCTGCTCTATGTATTACAGCATATGATTCTAACCCAAGCGATAAAGAGAACATGAGCACATTATAACCAGTGAGAAAAAACGAACTGTAATGAGTATTAGTAAGGTATAATGAGAATTAATATCCTTTAAACATACAGCCAGAACCATCTTGCAAACAAGGAAAGCCTTCTCTTTGCTTATCTAGATGAAATCAGTAAGTCTGGAGGAGCTGGTAATATCCAGTTTAACCTGGGATATTGAATTAGGAATATTCTTTAATCACTCCAAATTCAAAGTTAATCTAAAGCTGCATCAGGAAAAAAGTGCACATAAATGTGGTCACGCTTAAACTATCACGGAAGCCAAAGTGTCTGCAACTGGAATCATCCCTTCTTTGTACACCAACACCAACCTCCTCGTTCCCTCGTGGTGCTCTTCCAGTGCAAGGCTGATTAAAAAAAAGCGTGGCACTTGTCTTACTACCTTAATTCTTTGCTTGAAAAAGGAGCCTTCCTCTTATCCTCAATGGAGTGTAGTTTTTCAGAGAGGATCTTTCCATTCTCTTCTTGAGTTTGTGTATAGCTTAGTGAGGATTGGACCAGTCCAGCAAGGAATCCAAATCTATCAGCTCCTTACTAAAATCTTGTATACCAAAATTCTTGTATAATTGAAGAGCAAGTCGTTATTTCACATTTTTCTCTGCTGAGATGGTAAGAGGTACAGTGCACCTCGATTTCAAACCCACTCTGGGACTTTACGCACTGGAACAGGTTGCCCAAGGGGGTTATGGAAGCGCCATCCCTGCAGAGATTCAAGGCCAGGCTGGATGTGGCTCTGGGCAGCCTGGTCTGGTGGTTGGCGACCCTGCACGTGGCAGGGGGTTGAAACTCAATGATGATTGTGGCCCTTTTCAACCCAGGCCATTCTATGATTCTATGACTTGGGCCACTCTGCCCCAAACCTGCAGCATTCCATGGGGTTGTTGTGACCAAAGTGCAGGACCCAGTACTTGGTCTTGTTGAACCTCATACAACTGGCCTCAGCCTATCCAGATCCCTCTGTAGGGCATTCCTACCTCCAGGCAGATTGACATTTTCTCCCAACTTGGTGTCATCTGCAAACTTACCGAGGGCGATCTCAATCCCCTCATCCAGTTCACCTATAAATATATTAAACAGAACCAGCCTCAGTACTGAACCCTCAGGAGCACCACTTATGTCTAGTCACCAGGGTATGGAAGAAAGGACAGAGCATGTATTTTGGCCCAAAGTCTTCCATAACTTCGGTAGAGCTGTGATGGGTTCTTCAGTTCTGTAATACAAGCCCTTCCTTACTAAGTGCATAGTGTTCCTACTTGCTACTTCAAATCCTCCAGATTTGGAATATTTTGGTAATAAAGGGACAAATAAGCCTCATTCAGTCAGTGGCTGCTTAGAAGACTTCAACATTTCTGAATTAAGTAAATTCTGGCCTACATGTTCATTAAAAAAGAGGGAAAATGTGATTACCTTTCTGGTTTCCATTTGGTTACTTCAAGAGAAATAAATAAGATGCGGTCAGTGTGAGAGAGCCCATTCTGCAGGTGCTCTGTGCTGGATAATGATGCCTTTCCTAGGTGAGATGCATTCAGTGGAGACATTCATGCCCCAAGGCCTACCCTTACTGCTTGAAGAATACAGACAATATTTTAGGGATGTCATTATTTACAAGATCAATATTGCTATTTAGCCAGACAGCTGCGAAGCGTGGGCAAATACCATCTGCTGTAATACATTTCTCATTTCTCTATCGATCTCTCTCTGCGTGCATTTTGCTGATCAAACAGAGAAAGCAGGAACAGGAGCAATTTATTCCTACCTTTATTGCATCAGTAATAGCATTTATCCATACGACTTGCCACTCAAAAGCTACGTGTGCAGCTTGAGCAAGCATGGAGCCCTATGGAAAGAGCCAAGTTGGCTCACCCCATCTATTATAGACAGGACCTGAGCGATCCTGGCACACCTACCCCAGTCCCAGAGCCCAATCATTATCATACTGCTTTTCAGGATACAGGAAGTCTTTAGAACTCATGCTGCTGCTGCTGTTTGAATGGGTAGTAGGGACGCTTGAGTTTCCTCCTGCGGTACTCACATCCATTGAAAGTCTGCTCAGTAGAAATCTCTTAGGGTGGTTAATTCTCAGCCATCTCAACAGCTAGAGGCAGGAAACTGAACTGGAGTCAGTGGCACAGCTATTTGTTTTGGAAAAACGTCGCTAGGAAAAAGCAAGATTAAAAAAACCAACAAACACAACCCCCCCAACTTACACTGTATGATAGAATCTGAGGATCGTAGAATGGCTTGGGTTGAAAAGGACCTCAAAAATCATCTAGTTTCAGCCCCCCCGCCATGGGCAGGGTCGCCAGCCACCAGACCAGGCTGCCCAGAGCCACATATATAGAGGCCTATACCAAGCTAGGAAAGTCTCAGTTTTTCATTTGGATTTGGACTTTCTGAGGCTGTAGAGCTCCTATGGGAACTTGTCCCACCAGCACCTGCAGGATGCACACTTACAACTAACTAACTAACTAACTAACTAAATTGCTTTGGAATCTGTCATTTATGCCTCTAAATGAGCAAAGGAGGTTCAGTCTTGATCTCTCTAGAGCAGAAGACTTGATTCGAAGACCTAAAAGAACAACACAACACAGTGGATGCAGTACATTAGGGAGTACAGGTGGCTTCTGAACTGTTTTTAATCTAAATTCTAGCTCTTCTCAATGGGAAATTGGCAGCCCAATGAGTTGCCAATGGACCCTGGGCAGCCTGATCTAGTGGTTGGTAACTACTCACAGCAGGGGGGTTGGAACTCGATGATCTTAAGGTGCCCTCCAACCCAAGCCTTTCTATGATTCTATGGGTCTCACACAGCCTTAAAGACCCTGCAGGCCAGGGGTAACTGCCATCCTTTATTGGGTGCACATCAGGGCCAGCCTGATGCTTTCTGGATAAAAATACTGTCCTGAAAAGACAAAGGGTTATATTTAAAATACATTTCATTTTTAAAGAAAAAATAAATAAATAGATTTTTAAAAATCAATAATGAGAAAATCTCCAGAAAGTATTTTGAAACATTATTGGCCTCTTTTTTTTTCCCTCTCAGAGGTAATATGTTTTGTTTCTGATAGGACTTATATGCGTACTGTTATCACTTCACTATTAGTACTGCTGCCAATCCCTGTGGCACCAACAGAAGAGATGTTCAAAGACAGGAGTGCATAAAACTCATTTTTGTCCCTCCCCAGGAAAGCAACTCTCTGTAGCACTGAGGCTGATCCAAGAAGACCTGAGCGGGTTGTTTGCCTTTTAATGGCATCAAGAGCTTATTTCTAACGCTCCCATTGATTTTACCTAGCGCTGTTGGGGCTCTCTCACAGCAGTGATGCTGCAAATCAGTGTTCAGGTTAAAACTGTGGCGGTGTTGCACTCAGCAGCAGAACTCCTAATGATCTTGAAGCAGATAGATTTTTCCCAGCAATTACCCTATCCACAGCAGCATCTGATCATAACAAGGGCAGTAACCCCATGCACCTGCAGTACACACACACAGTCCATCCGTGTGAGTACAGAAGTGAAGTGCAGGTGTTAATTTTTCCCACCCATCTCCGTCTGCATTTTCCAAACATTAAAGCCAGAGTCCTTTCACTTACGGCTCTGCAAAACAAATAAGCCTGTTGGTTCTTAGGATAGTAATGGCACTGGCACAGTTGGCCCAGAGAAGTGGTGGATGCCCTGTCCTTGGAGACACTCAAGGTCAGGCTGGACGGGGCTCTGAGCACCTGATGGAGCTGTAGGTGTCCCTGTTCATGGCAGGGGAGTTGGACCAGATGGCATCTAAGGGTCCCTTCCAACTCGAACCATTCTGTGACTGTGTGATTTTGGGGTGTTGATGCTGCTGCAGTGTCACATAGCTGCTTGGAGCCAGGATGAGCTCAGTGGGACTTCCTGGCAGGGAATGGGGATAACAAGGACACTTCAAGGAGTTTTAATTAGAGGAACAGATGAATTAACATGAACAAATCACTGCCCATTGCTAAAACTTCAGAAAACAACACTGGATTCAACCCTTTCCAAGACCACCAATAAAATAAAATCTTTATGTATGTAATTCAAGTGTATTTTATATCTTTAGAATAGCTCTGTATTTTTGTCATGGCACAAATTGCAACCAAATGTGATACTTTTCACATATACTAAAGCAACATCCAAGTCTCTGATGAATACACATGCCTACTTGCTCAATATGCCCAAATTCTTTAAGATAGCTTAAATAAAACACCTTAAAATAGTCGTTATGGTGGGAATATGACTGAAGTCCAGCAAATAATTGACAAAAGGGAGGAAAATATTTAACTTCCTCATGGCTTTCCTCTTGTAGGTACATATTTATAATTGACTTGTCATCATCGACTAATTAAGATTTATGACTATGACAGCTATCCGAGATATGATTTCAGCCCATGCTCTCCCTCACACAGTATTGTTAATTTGCTTGTTTCTCTGCAGACCACTAAGATGATGCATATATCTGTGCATCAGCTATTTATTTTAGCTATTGCTTAGCTATGCACCAGCTATTTATTTTAGCTATCGTTTAGCTGTGCCTCAGCTGTTATCTTAATTAGCTATTTTAAATCTTAGTTAATGGACATCTAATTTTTTCCTTCATCTTGGGTACTTAGCATTAAAAACCATATCCAAAAGACCATGACATCAACCTAGTTACTCCAGTCTAACCAAGCAGGAACAGTCAGTTATATACAAAAGAATCAAAAGAGCAATTTGGGGCACTGCCATCTGTTCCAATTTGCCACGTGGCACTCATGGGCACAGTGGGTTGTCCTATGGTAGAAAAGGATGAACAACGTTGGGAGAATCACTGCAGAAGGCACAAGTTTCCTATTGCTGCATGAGAATATTCAACCCAAATCATATTTTGTCATCAGGGTATGTCCAGTTGGGAATGTATGATGAGCAGTGTGGCCCTCCTCCATACTTGAGCTTGGATGATTGCAAACCTGTGAATAATTCCATTGATTCCCAACAGAATTAGTACTGATATTGAAGAATTAACACAGTGGGACACTAAGTTCCTGCACCTTTTCATTTCATTTAGGGATGGAATTAAACTGGGTTTTCCTTTGTTGAATGCTTGCCTTGGAAGCAGCGTAGCAGAGCCTGCAAGATCATCTTGCTGCATGCAGAGTTTCTATGCTGATGGACGGAGTGAGAAATAATGAGAGTTCAGAGCAACCCCAGGGTTGTGTGGCTCTGCAGATGTGAGCTGTGTACATCTGGTCTGCAGAAAATTCATCAGCAATGGACTGCAAAGGAGATGCCTGCACGTTATCACAGTGGACAGGTGGGAACTTTCCTGCCCTAAACAGAAACGGAATTTACCATTAAAATGTTAAATGTTAACATTTTGGGGGGGTTGGGAATGGAGAAGGCATGCAAGATTTAGTGGACATGGTAGTGATGGGTTGGGGTTGGACTAGATGATCTTAGAGGTCTTTTCCAACCTTAATGGTTGTGTGATTCTATTTAAGTCAGCACTTGAACAAAGATACAATGCTGTGAAAATGATGGAAAGTTGAAGCTGTGAAAAGCTATGGATGCTGTGAAAGGCCATTTTGTGGGTAGGGACTTGATGTTGCTCTGGGCTGAGATATGGGGATTTAGCACATCGTTGCTCGTCAGTGTGAGTTGTTCCCACCAAATCAGGACAGCCTGATCTAGTGGTTGGGACTGGGCTGGAACTGCATGGGCTTTAAGGTCCCTTCCAACCTCAGCCATTTTATGATATGATTAATGAGAGTTAAATGAGCTGACTACTGATTTCCATGGGAAGATAAGACCAATTCCCATTAAGACCATGAAGTAGGGGTTGTGTGATGACACCATGCTGTCAATGTGTGGTGACATCCTCCTTGCAAAAGACATCCTCCATCTACCCTTAGACTCATCTGGCAGCTCTGACAGGAGGTAGCAGTGGGACCATGGTGTATCATAGAATCATAGAACCATTAGAGGTGGAAGGGGCCTTTAAAGAACATCTGGTCCAACTCCCCTGCAATGAACCTACATCTACAGCTCCATCAGGTGCTCAGAACCCCATCCAGCCTGACCTTGAGTGTCTCCAGGGATGGAAGAGCGTTGACTTTTCTTTCAAAGCTAAAATTTAGAGGCTGCTTTTGTAGCAAGTCATGTCCTGCCTGATGCTGCTTTGCTCCAGGAGACAGGGATGCTGTTTGCAGAGGTGTCAGGTGGGGTTTCCATGGGTGATGGGCCCTCCAACAGCCTGGTAGTGGCCTCCTACAGAACAGATTTGCAGCCAAGGTGTCTGGGACAAGGTTAAGGTGATGACATTGAGCCATAGGAGCTAGCTCTTTCTGGAAATTGTCTTTAGCTATTTCCTGAACAACACCTGACTTCTCTTAAGATTTTTTCCACTGTTTCTTTTTGTTTTTGTTTTTGTTTTTTGCCTTGTTTTTATTTTTGCTTTCCCCTGAAGGGAATGCTTTAATAGCAATTTCACAGGAATTAGGTTTCGGTTCTGTTTGTAACATAAGTGTTGCCAAGGGAGTGAAAACAGAATCCACAGGCGCAATTATTGGTCACAACAGAGTGAATAAATGAATTAATTCTCTCCAGCGTTGTTATGACTTTCACGTGCGCAGCAATGGCACAGGCTGCTGCTCTAACTGCAGTGTCTTCAGGAGAAGGAAAATTCTCTGAAGGTTTGTGGGAGATAATTAGTTTGAACCAACCTCCAGAAAAGATGTATCCTCCTGTGGGAACCTCCGAGCTAAATGTGGAGAATGAACAGGTTCCTATGGGAGACATGAGAGGAGACAGACATCAGGCTGCTCTGAGAGGGGAGGAAGGATATTCTTCCCCTGCCCTTCACTTGGCTCCTTTGTGCTGCAGTTATTTGCCTTTCTGCCATGAATAGGGCAGGGATGCCGCCAATCTCTGCAGCAGCACGGCACTAAAATTAGCTCCCTTGGAGAGAAAATGCCCTGAGATTGGCTTCATTATGTTTGCTTGATGTTTTTGTTATTTCTTAACTATTTCAGCAGGAGGAAGCAGGTCTTCATGAGCTTCAACTGGCAAGGTTCAACAGGACCAAGGTAAATGCCAGTAGTTAATCCTAGAAAAAGTGTAGAAATGTGACTTTTTTCCTACAGTGAACTTACCAGCATAGAGAAGGTCATATCCCTGTGCCCACTTTGATTTCCTGCCTTCAGCAAAGCTTTTTGTGCCCTTCCAACGTCCCCTTCTCCTCCCTGACTCTCTGCCCCCTGGAGGTTCCCTTCAGCCCGACCAGTCTGAGGATTTCAGCAGGGCATGAAGTCACTACTCAAGGAAAGCCAGTCCTAAAGCACCTTCCAGCAGTGGCCTGAGGACAGGAGCCTGGTTCTGCTTTGCTGCTCAGTCCTTGCTTTCGCTCTTCAGCCAAACCTGTATCGGCCCTTGGAGAGGAGTTAAACAATGAAGCAGCTGTGACATCTAGTGGCACTTGTGGCTATTTCAACTCAGACAGAAATACCCACTCTGAATATGACCATATGTATAATGAACAATCAAACCTTCATGCCCAGCCTGCAATTTCCTCTACGATGGAGCTATGGGAAAAGTAAAAATCACCATTTTAGTCAGTGGAGGTGTAGGGTTGTTCTGCCATCCATTGCTTTTCTGCCATAACTGGTGATGGAAGGTTTCCCGGAAAACAAAAGTAGAAGGAAATGCTTTAAAGGAGGGATTTGAATGTCATTCTGTGGGTTTTCACCAGTGCCAAAACAACTGTAGGGATGAATAGGGAAAAAAATGATGGGGATGGGCTGATGGTTGGCAGGAACTGCTGTTCTGTCTCTGCTGATGGCACCAACAAGGTCTCCCAGGGCACAAGAGCTGGGACATCACATGTGTACTCACCTGGCATAAAGGACATTAATTTCTTCTCTAGCTGCATGCCATTTGGACAGCAAAGGCTCATGTCCAGTGCCTAAATATAGGTGCTGAGTGCTGTCTGGGATGCCCTATGGTACCTGAAGCACCTGAAGAAGTCTGGCTGGTTTTGTATAGGACTTAAGGGAAAATCAGGACCTTCCTGGAGGGGCAGGGAGAAGCTAAAGGGGTGCTGCAGAAGAGGAGATACGTGGATTCATGCATGGAAATGTGCATATGGGAAATGGGATGCCGTGTGTGCTAGGAGTGAGTTAGGTGTGGGAACAGAGAAGGTGAGCTTGGCAGGCACTTTCTGTACCCATCTCAGGCTCATGGGAAAGAGAGAGACGGGCATTTGCTGCAGGTGACAATTCTATCCTGGTGCTTCTGAGTGCCAGTGCTTGGAGCACAGTCTGTATATATGCTGTGAAATGATTATAGAATCATAGAATGGTTTGGGTTGGAAGGGACCTTTAAGATAATCTAGTGCCAACCCCCTGCTATAGGCAGGGACACCTCCTTCTAGACCAGGGTGCTCAAAGCCCCATCCTGCCTGCCCTTCAGTGCTTCCAGGGAGGGGACATTCACAACCTCACTGGGCAACCTGTTCCAGTGTCTCACCAGCCTCACAATAAAGCATTTCTTCCTAATATCTAGCCTAAATCTACCCTCTTTCAGTTTAGAATACCATACATAGGCTCTGGAGTATAAGCAGGACACCCTGGAAAACTCAGGTGTGGCTTTTCTGCTCTTGATGCTAGTAAACCCAGATGTTTAATGGTGTTTTATTTACACTGCACATTTTGTCAGATGATGGGAACACACAAAGCATTAGCATTGCTTTTTCGTATACAGAAAAAGCCGAGGCTGGGAGGAATTGACTGATTTCTGTGGTGGTCCCAAGGAAGTGCACTGACTCCATGCACCAAAGTCCCACAACTGTCCAACCACAATCTAAGGAAATGAAAGAAAAACGTTTTACCATTACCATGCTTGCAGCACAACATCTAAAGATGTAAGAAAGGCAAGATCTGAGCAGTGTGCTTTTATCTTACGCTCCTGCTGGAGTTCCCAGGTAGGTAAACATTAACATGATACTCTACTCCTTTGGGTTGCTGTTGCTCTTTACCAACCTGAAGGTTGAGCCCTGTGTAGACATACTGGGCTGAAAGTCCTGTTTAACATCACGGAGATCTGCTTTCAAACAAGATCAAGGCCAAACTCTAAGTAAGAGAGCAAAAAGATGTGTTCAGTGGGATTTGGCTTGTTTCAGGGTGTGTGATTTCCATAACGTTCAGCTCCAAGATCCGTGTTGCTCTTAAAACAAGGCTGCACGCTTAAAAACCTATTAGGAAGACCCACCCCTTCTTGCAGTGGCTGAAAAGCATTGTTCAGAGGTTAAATCCCACAGGTTTTTTCCAACCCTTTGGCTGCCTCATGCTGAGCCAGAGCTCAGTCTGTCCTGAGCGGTGCAGGGGAACTCCTGTCAGTGCCACCTGAGTGCTGATCACTTCTGCATTGTTTCTCCTTGGGTTGAATGGATTCTTGCTACTTAGTTGATTCAATCAGTTAAATTAGCGTTGGCGGAACAGAGCGTTCTCTGCTAGGAACAAAGCCACCGCATTAAAACAACCCAAAACAGGCTTATTTCTTCTTATGTCCAAGTAGAGCTGGTTTCTGTGCCATGACACTTCTAATGTTAGGCGGTAATGACTCATGTCAACATGAGGGAACTGGGACTGCTCAGTCTGGAGTGGGCTCAGGGGAGGCCCTATGGCTCTGTACAGCTCCCTGAGAGGAGATTGTAGTGAGCTGGGGATCCCAGGTAACAGTGATAGGGCGAGAGGTAACGGCCTTAAGTTGTGCTGGAAGAGGTTTAGGTTGGATACTACGAGAAGTATCAGAAAGAGTGGCAGTGCATTGGCACAGGCTGCCCAGAAGGGTCTTGGGGTCACTGTCCCTGGAGGTGGTTCAGGAACTGTGTAGATGTGGCACTGAAGGACACGGTTAGTGGTGACGGTGGGGATGGGCTGGGCTTGGACTTGGTGATCTCAGAGGAGCTCTCAGGGTTCAGTCACGGCTCAGCGCTCACCTAAGCGAAGCGCTGCCGACTACAGCCCCCACAATCCCCAGCGAGCCTTCCCGCCCCTCAGCTCCCCTCTGATTGGCTGACCCCGCGCGGAGGGCCTTCCCCTTGAGCCAATCGCAGCGCGGGGCTGCCCGGCGCCGCGCCGGGGTGGGCAGTGCTCAGGCGCCGAGCAGGGCCGCCGGGCCGGTGTCATTGGCGAGGGGACGATGTCTCACTGCAGCGCCGCGGCCGCCCGCCTCCTGGGCCGCTTCCTCCGCCGTGAGTACCGACCCCCGACCCTCGACGGCGCTTCGGGGCCTTCCCCGCTGCTTGGCAACCGGCTCCCCCCGCGGCCGCCGCTCCGGGGTAGGCCGCGGGGCCTGCGCTGAGGGGGAACCCGGCCGCCTCCTCCTCCTCCCGCCACCGGGGCCGGGCCTGCAGCGGGGCAAGGTCACCCGAGGAGGGGAGAGCGGGGCTGGGCCGCGGGCTGTGCTCTGAGGGGCAGTGAGGAGAACACGCGCCCCGGGGAGCTGAGGTTCCTCAGGATGGAGGAGGGGGAGCCCGCCGCCGGGCTCTGGGGCAGCTTCTTCCGTGTTGTGGCCGTGGTGGAGAGGAGCCAAGTCGGGCTCTTTCGGGCAATAAGGAGAGCTGTAGTCTTAGTGATAGGTTATCCCTTTTGGAAGGGGCTGGCGCGGATCATGGAGCTCAACTGTTGGTTCTGCAGAGGGACGCCCAAAACTCAAAACCTGCAACTGATTGAAGTGTCCAAATGCTCCTCGAGTTCTGCCACGGTAGTTTTAAAAGAGAGAGAAAATATTCATGGTGCAAGACACTATATAGGGAGCTGGGAAGGCTGTTATCTCTGTGACATCCCCAGAAATAATCAGACCTGGAGGCCTAAGGAAGCTGCTGGAGTAACTGCACTCTGGGCTGCATCAAAAGAAGAGTGGCAGTGGGGTGAGGGAGGTGATTGTTCCCCTCTGTTCTGCCCTTGTGAGGCCCCATCTGGAGTACTGTGTCCAGGCCTGGGGCCCCCAGCACAAGAAGATTGCAGAGCTGTTGGAGTGGGTCCCGAGGAGGGCACAAATATGATCAGAGGGCTGGAGCACATCTGCTTTGAAGACAAGCTGAGGGAGATAGGCTTATTTCTCTTGAAGTAGAAGAGGGTCTGGGGAGACCTTATTGCAGCCTTCCAGTACTTGAAGGAAGCTTATGAGCAGGAGGGGGACTGACTTTTCACAAAGGACAAGGGGGGACGGCTTTAAACAGAAAGGGGAGATTTTTAGGTGCCGAGGCCCTGGCACAGGATACTTCAAGGAGCTGTGGGTACCCCATCTCTGGAGGTTCTAAAGGCTGGGCTGGATGGGGCCCTGGGCAGCCTGAGCTGATGGGGAGCAACCCTGCCCATGGCAAAGAGGTTGGAACTAGATGAACTTTAAGGTCCCTTCCAACCCAAACCATTTAGGATTTCTATGAGTTGAGTAAGCTCACTTTGAGCAGTGCTTTGGGCTGTGGAGGCCTTTCGAAGCCCCTCAGTTATAACCGTAACTAAATGAAGTTGGTTCCTGTTGTCAAGAATAAGAACCTTATGCATTAACTGGGGAGACCACAAGCAATCTGAGGCTAAATTTTCAGCTTGAAAGCCTTAATATGCATTGCTTTGAAGATCGTGGCAAATAAATAATCGTTAAAAAAACAAATCAAACAAAAAAACCCAGCAACTTTATTTTTCTTTCTTTGTGCTTATTTTGTGCAGTTAATGCTGCATCCTCTACTGGAATCAGTATGGACATGTCAAAGCACAGGAGCTGTTCCTTGGAATTTTAAGCTGAGGAGTTGATGTGTTAACCTTGCAGCTGGCAACAAATGGGCAACATTAAGCTTAATTGTTTTCAGTGGAACTCCTTGCAAGCAAAGCTTTAGCTTCAAATGTTCCCATCCCTGGAGGCATTCAAGGCAACCCTACACATAGAAGGGAAGTTGAAACGAGATGATCACTGTGGTCCTTTTCAAGCCAGGCCATTCTGTGATTCTATGATTGACTTGTAGGTCAGGGACTCCTAATGTGATTCTGCAGTGCTTTATGCCATGGTGCTGTGGCACACTCACCCTGCCCCAGGTGGCCTTTCCTGCCTCATGTCCCCCATAAGCACCAGCGGAAAGCTGTGCTGTCTCAGCACAGTGTCACTCTCTGTCAGTTGAGCTCTTTGAACTCACTCCTGTGAGTCCAATGAGAAATGGTTCTGTTGGTGGATGGGCGTGTAGCATCTCTGGTGTTGGTTAATTTGTACTCCAGCAAAGCTAATTTTTTACAGATTTTTACGTCTTTAAAACCCCACTTCAGTCCCTTTTTAAACAGCAGTAAAACAGATTGAGGGAAAAGCCTTTGAGGTGCTTTTTGGGTAGTAAGGGGAGAGGCGGACTGAGTGCTTCAAGAGGTGTTCTGTTTGCAACAGTTTATAAACTCTTTTAAAGAAACTTCTGAGAGATCAAATATTCCTTCATTGAAACATTTTTTCTGGTTCAGTGCTCTTAGCAAAATGTTAAAAGCCTGCTTAAATTTGGGATGTTACGTTCTGGGTGTGATCGAAGGCTTTGGGAAGCTCTTAGATTAAATAATGGAAGTAGATTACGGGCATAGCTCTGGCAAAGATTGCTGCAGAAGCAATGGTGCAAACTGAAGGATTTGTTGGGTGTTTCAGTGTGAGCAGCATTGAGAGGAAGAGGGCTGCGAGCCCTTCAGCTGCATGCATTCTTAGTGAAGTATGTATGGGAAAAAGTTTGTTGTTTTGGAAGAACAGTGCCTATTTTCCACCTGCTGTTTCAACTTCTTAAATGTGGGAGGAAGCTTTTCTCTTTGTGACTCCATGGCCCAGTGCAGCCAGTATTGTTTATTGCAATGAGTGGGGATTTTTGGTTAGGGAACAAAGGGGTGTTGAAAGAAATGGAAATTCTTCTAAATGTTGCTTTCCCATTAGTCCTACTTCTCTGTTATGTGGGTGTAGCAGTCATCACATCTGTCCTTCTATAGACTGGTTCATTTATTTCTTAAACTCCTATGCTGTGTTCATAGGTGGGGTTTTCCATAATTAACAGGAATTTGGCAAGGGAAGATTGAGGGAAGAGAAGCTGAGGAGCAGTAGCTGGAAATCCTATCCTGACCACATAATCCTCTTTCAGATAAGGAGTAAAGTATTCTGAGCAATCCCTCCATTCCATGAGATCTCCTTGGTCCATAAGGATCATCGTGTACAAGTGCAATTGATACCTCAAAGGCTGAATTCTGCAGACTGATTTGGGAGAAGATGGATAATTGTTCCAAATATGCCTGTGTGGATATGGCCCAATAGTGATGGTCTAAACCTAAGGAAGGTCTGGGATGAGAAGTTGTGTCAAATCTCAAACTTCATGTCAGTGAGCTTGGAAATTTCACTGCAGCACTTTGGTCTTCACTCAGCTTGGTTTTTTTTCCCTATGTATATTCTGTTGTAAGAAGCTATCCAGAACTGCTGCTGTTCTTTCCTCTTCCAGACAGTGTTTTTTTAGGCAGAGGAAGGAGATGGAAAAAAACTTGTGGTGTTTCCACTGGTGCTCTTTGGACTTGACTCCTTTCCCTGACTTTGCCCTGAAGTCCATTCTTACCATTTGTACTGGAGCCCATATATTTTCTAAGGCTTTCTTCTTTTCTCACATTGGAAATAGAAAGGAAAAGGAATATCTTCCTTCATCTCTAAGCTCCCAGGGCATTTCAAGAAGTGACAGAGGGAGAATTTCATTTACTACCTGTCAGTCTCCTGGCAGTGGAGCTACCTGCTCAGGTCCTTCTGGAAAGGAATCTCTGTTGCTTTCCCTTGCTTTCATGTTGTGCTATTCTGTGAGCACCTTCAGATCCTTTCTTGCCTTCCAAACTTCTTTTTTTTTGTTTTTTTTTTTGGTCCAAGATAAATGTGGGCAAGAGAGAAGTGCTCTGATTTGGATCCCTGTCTATAGCTTTAGGGAATCTTCTGAGAAGTCCTGAAAATAACAAGTTTCCAACTCCATGAAGTTTGAGTTGGGAAGAGATTGAGCCCTGGTATCTGTACTGCTGGGATAAGCTGTGGAAAGGTAACTAGGGCTATATTGCTTTAAATCAGCTCTTTTTTTTTTTTTTCCTTAAATACAAATGCAAACTATCAAAAACCAAAAATGATGTGGAAGAAGCAAAAGGAGATTGCCTGAGCAAGGTTACCTCGCATCACATTCTGCTTTTCTGCAGGTGCATTACAGGCCTTCGTTGAGCACAGTGATATTAGTGTCAGACCTCTGGTTGGACAAAATACAGCATTTCCACTGTGCTTTTGATTGGGTCTGGGTTTGCTAGGACTTGTCCTTGTGCTCTGTAGCTTTACACAAAGCCTGCACTGTTGCAGCTTGGCCTGTAAGTTAGAGCTGTACATTAAAATAGTGTCAGCAATGAGGTTGGCTTTTAGTGGCTTGTTGCTGAAGCTTTGCAAGCAGAAGATAAATAATTTCTTGTCCTGTCTTCCTGGATGCACATGGATTACACTGAGGAACCCTAATTTGTTCTATCAGAAGCAATTGCTTGAGCAGCAGTTGGAAGCTGTGAAACAAGATGAGCTGGTGAATGAAAGTCCTAGCTGGAAATTGAGACTTGGGTTCTATTTCTGACTCTTACCTGCTGTGAACTTGGGCGTGCTGTTTCCATTTCCACCTGTTTCCTTCTCATCTTGTGTCTGTTAAATCTCCAGCTGTTTGCACCCAGAGCTTGCAGCCTGTGCCATGTACAACAAAACTTCATCTCTGGCCTTACTTTTGCTGCTTTTACTGTGCTGGTGGCCAGGGAGAAACTTTTCTACTTCAGATGAGGTCACAGGGGGAAATAGAGAGCTGTGTTATGCCAGCTATAAAGAATAATAAAAATCTCTCATCTTAATCCAGCCCAGTCTGCAGACGTGTGTATATGCTGAGCTGCCTCTATCAGAAGTCATAGGATTATAGAATGGGCTGGGTTGAAAAGGACCACAATGGTCATCTGGTTTCAACCCCCCTGCTATGTGCAGGGTCACCAACCACCAGACCAGGCTGCCCAGAGCCACATCCAGCCTGGCCTTGAGTGCCTCCAGGGATGGGGCATCCACAGCCTCCTTGGGCAACCTGTTCCAGTGCATCAGCACCCTCCGTGTGAAAAACTTCCTCCTAATATCCAACCCAAACCTCCCCTGTCTGACTTTAAAACCATTCCCCCTTGTCCTATTGCTATCCAGACCAAGTCAGCAAACTGCTCGCACCTATAGCCAGGCTTTTCTAAGCCAGCTGTATTTTCTCTAAACCAAGGTTACTCTGTCATGTATGAGGTACATTCAAGAGTAAATCCATAAAAACTTTTGGAATTTAAGCAGTTTTTCAGTTATCAGTGCAGAAGAATAAATCTTTTCCAAGCTATTGAAGTATGAAAAAGAAAAAAACTTGAAAGCTTCTTATCCTTGAAAAATATATCCATGTATATGTCTGAAAGCTGAGAATTGGTCAACTTTAAGGTTTTCAAAACATTTTTTGTGAAAGGTTATAAATATCTGAAAATAGATATGAGATGGGCAGCTGAACTGGAACTGTAGAAGTGCTTTTATGGTATGGAGAAAGAAGGTCCTGCTAACAGTCACCTCATTCCTGCATCAGCAGTTTATATTGAAGAACACTCTTTCTGTGTAATAGCTTTTGCTTGCCTTCTGGAAACCTGGGGCTTTAGTTCTCCTTTATCACTTTGCAGAAATTCTTAGAGGATGGAGATGTGTTCATTTGTGAATGAAAACAGTAGATAAGATGTGGGCATCTGTTCATGCTGAATGGGGTTCTGATGTTCAGTATGGTGTATGTGCATGGTTTGACCCTCAGCAAACTGAGTAATCACATTGGCAGAGTAAATTACAGATGTGTAATATCTTAGAAAAACAAGTCATTAACACTTAGGAACTTCCAGAGCTGCTTTTAAAAACATGAACAATTGGATCAATTCATCTTCACTTAAAAAATGGGTGGCCAGCAGGGAAAGGGAGGTGATTGTGCCCTTCTACTCGGCTCTTGTGAGGCCCCATCTGCAGTACTGCATCCAGGTCTGGGCCCCCCAGTACAGGAAGGACATGGAGCTCTTGGAGCGGGTCCAGAGGAGAGCCACTAAGATGATCAGAGGGCTGGAGCACCTCTCCTATGAGGAAAGGTTGAGGGAACTGGGATTGTTTAGCTTGGAGAAGAGAAGGCTCTGGGGAGACCTCATTGTGGCCTTCCAGTACTTGAAGGGAGCTTATAAACAGGAGGGGAAATGGCTGTTTACGAGGGTGGATAGTGATAGGACAAGGGGGAATGGTTTTAAACTGAGACCGGAGAGGTTTAGGTGAGATATTAGGAGGAAGTTTTTCACATAGAGGGTGGTGATGCACTGGAACAGGTTGCCCAAGGAGGCTGTGGATGCCCCATCCCTGGAGGCATTCAAGGCCAGGCTGGATGTGGCTCTGGGCAGCCTGGTCTGGTGGTTGGCAACCCTGCACATGGCAGGGGGTTGAAACTGGATGATCACTGCGGTCCTTTTCAACCCAGGCCATTCTGTGATTCTATGAAAACATAAATGTGTATGTACTTATTTGATAGGACATTTTTTAACGTGGAGCATAACAAGGATTAATGGTTTGCTTTCTCTTTTCTGCCTTTCTCTAGTGCACCAGAATGGAGTACGACGCTGCTCTTACGCAGCATCAAGGAAAAATCTGTATATTAACAAAAGCACAAAGGTTATCTGTCAGGGTTTTACAGGCAAGCAGGTACGTATATGCAATATTTCTTCTATCACCCTTCTGGTGCAGAAAGTTATTTGGCCATAAGATACAGTAATGCATAAGAGAAATTATAGTTTGCTCTTTGTTGATAGGAAGCAAAACTTTGTGGTCGAGGAGATCCCTTTGGCTGCATAGTTTCCTCTTTTCTGTCCAAACAGCTTTTTTCTTAATATTAATAAACTATAGATTTTTTTTTTCAGTGTACAAACGTGAAACTTTGATTTTGAGTCAACTGTGTTCTGATTCCTGATTTATTTCATCTTATTTTTATTTTTGTAGTTGCCTTTGCTCTTAAGCCTTAAGCTCTGTACAGCTGAAAGGGCTTCTTTGTAAAGGGAGACTTGATCCCTTTACAGGCTTTAAAAGCTACTTTTGTAAAACCTTACAGTTTTGAAAGTGCATCTTTCACAAATGCCTTTGAACATCGATGCCTATGGGAAGAAAATTGTTTTAATTTCAATCTCACATTCACTCTTTTACACATTTACAAGGGGAGAAGACTGCTTTTTGCTAAATCTGTCATCTGGTCATGAATGAGAATGGTGATTTCTTCAGTTTCATTATTGTATTTATCATCTGCCATAATTGATGTGGAAAATAAAACACGGCTGCTATGTCTACAGGTGTATTGGCAACACAGAACAAACTGTTCTTTAATGTGCCTCAATTTAAAAGAAAAAAAACCCGAAGCATATTCTGAATTGATTTAAAACAAGTTGATGCACTCTTCAAAATAGCCACTTGTTTATTTGGAGTGAAATCGCCTCTTCTCATTGTAAATTTAAGTGCAATAAATCGTCTTCAGGATTACAGATGTCATCAGAGCTTTTTTTTCACATTTTGTTTGTTATTATATGCATTTTAACTTTATTCTTTTTCTCTCATAGGGCACCTTTCACAGCCAACAGGCATTGGAGTATGGCACCAATCTAGTTGGAGGAGTTTCTCCAGGGAAAGGTGGAAAAACACATCTGGGTCTGCCTGTGTTTAATTCTGTGAAGGAGGTAATTTGTAGCAGTGGCTGAAGGAGCAAACAGTTCAATCCAAGAACTGATGCTGCTGAATGCTTCCATTCCTCATAGCAAAGAGACAGATTTGAACCTTGGATGTCACTATATAAGCAATGAAATAGAAGCTTTGTAAGAGATGCTTTCTGTGTGGTCAAGCATGCGTCTGCCTTCCACTGTGATCCTCACACTCAGCAGTGCAAATAACTTTTCTTAGCAGTAGGCTTACGTTTGGTGCCTGTAGCTATTTTCTGATTGATTCTAGTTTGCGTAGATAAAATTGTGGCCAAGTATTATCTAACAGTGTTTTTAGCAGGGATCCTTTTCAGATAGTGCTTACGTTTCAGTCCCCTGGTTGCACTCTGTATGTCCATCTGCAGTGAATTTAATACTTGCATGGTTATGGTAAACTGGTATATATCTATTTCCTTCATATTTGCTTGTAGGGGACATACTTTAAGTGACTAGTAATCAGATGCTCTCGTTGGGCCCATTAAATGCTTGATACCTTTTTTATTATTGTCCTTGTAGGCCAAAGAACAGACTGGTGCTTCTGCCACGGTTATATATGTACCTCCTCCATTTGCTGCTGCTGCAATCAATGAAGCAATCGATGCAGAAATGCCCTTAGTTGTTTGCATTACTGAAGGGATTCCCCAGCAGGACATGGTTCGGGTTAAACACAGACTGCTTCGCCAGAATAAGACTCGACTCGTGGGCCCAAACTGCCCTGGTGTCATCAATGTAAGTGAATTCTGAATTTGCTCCCAGGCTGAACCATTCTTAGTGGTAGTTTGAATGTTTGATTTGTCTTCTCCCATTCTTTCTTTAGCCTGGAGAGTGTAAAATCGGTATCATGCCTGGTCATATTCACAAAAAAGGAAGAATTGGTGAGTTTTTGAATATTTATGCATCCTCTCAAAGTAAAGTTTGGTACTCCAGTATTCTTATCCACAAGGCAAATCTCATCCTACCCAGAAGACTCTTAATATGCTGTTTAACACTTTGTCTGTCCTTCAGTTCGTAAGTTAGCTTACTTATAAATCCTGAAGGCCAAAGTCTTCATGTGATAGAATTTGTTTCCTTAACACTATTATTTGAGTATACTTCCAAAGAGAAGAGATTACAAAGAACTTTATATCCTGAGAATTCAGGCAGTTGTACCATGGTGAGTGGAATAGACAAGCACACCCACTTCTCAGACAGGGGAGCTGAGATCAGAGAAGCAGCGAATTGTTCATAACCACATGTTAGTTACAAACCCTGTAGCATGGGAGCCTTGTGTGCTAATTTCTATTGGTTCCTTGTCCTAAACTATAGAAATAGGGATAGATTGTAACTCCTGCATTGCATTATTTAAAAAGTGCTCTGAAACATTTGTTGCTATTTTAATAAATAGAGCTTCAGAAACATTGCAAGCAGTATACACTGCCATTATCTGTCAGTGGGATAATTTGTTTAACTTGAACACAGCACCCTTAATGTTTGTAATTTTTCCGGTGAGAAGTATGTTTGCTGTGGGGAAAGCTGTTCATTGTACTGAAAGTAACCCTACTCAGGGCAGTTTTTCTAACATGAAGAACTCTCTTCTGTTTGACCACTTCTGACTTTGGAATGATCTGTACCTGATGAATGCTGGAATGGAGGAAGCATTAACACTTGTGTCAAACCAGAAGTTGAAAAATCAGACCACTGCAGTTATTTCCCTTCTAGATAACATCAAGCCATTGCTCTATGACTGTAACAGTGACAATTGATATTCAGGCTTTCCGCTGAATCAAAGTTCTGTTAAGATCTTCAGCATCTGCTGGAGTCACAGGACCATGGAATCTGAATGAATGAGTCTTTTGCACATCAAGTACAAAAGGATGTTTTAAATCCTGATGTCCTTCTACTGCTAGAAACATTGTTGATGGTGATCCACGAGCCAGGGAGTAAAGATGTGAACTTTATCATCTTCCCAACTTCATTTAATGCTCACCTTTGGTGGAATGGTCCCAAGCCTTCTCTTGCTCTGAGGCATCCAAGAATCATTTGATAATCTTGTGATGTGAGCTATAAAAATAGTCTCAGTTTTTGGACTGTGGCTTCTTTCAGGCAATCTGAAACATAGTAAATAGGAAGTTCTTTGTGGGCTGCAGTAAGAAAAAAACCTTTTCTGGTAGACATCTGCACTGTTCTATTGTTTAAACAGTAGATAAAACTAAATGTTAGTTTTATTCTAGTTTTATACTAGTTATTCTAGTGGTGCATTTTGCCCTCTGTTTCTGGAATATGCTAATTACATTGCTTGTTAAATGGCTTGAAATAGATGGAAGATAATGTCTTTCTAATGTATTTCCTGAAAAACTTCCTTTTTGTAGTGTTAACAAAAAATTTGACTTTCAAAAATGAACAAAAGGCATGCAAGTATTTTTGTCCCCAGCATACGATTCAGTGCATAACTTTGGCTGTAGAACGTGTAGTTAGGTCTGGTTGGGGTTGTGGTCTCTTGTAATACTGTAATATAAATGTTAAATATGTATTGTAGAACAACTCAGGTGCAGCAACAAGTATCTTAGTAATGGTAACTCTTTTATGGCATGAAATAGATTGGGTTGGAAGGGACCTCAAGGATCATCAAGCTCCAACTCCCTTGCCAGGGGGAAGCCACCAACCTCCACATTTAATACTGGATCAGGCTGCCAAATGCCCCATCCAACCTGGTCTTGAGGGACGGGGCATCCACAACCTCTCTGGGCAACCTTTTCCAGCACCTCACCACTCTCTCTGTGAAGAACTTCCCACTGATATTCAACCTAAATCTTCCCTCCTTCAACTTAAAAGCATTTCCCCTTGTCTTGCTATTGTCTACCCTTTCAATGTGGTGTCTTTGGGTTCTGGAAGAACCTAATTGAGTTGCAACCCTGTTTTGAGTTCAAGGTGTAAGCTACTCTTATACAGGACAAGGTTTATATTCTATTTTGTTTCCAACTTCGTCTCCTGTTAAAATGATAGCGTGAAGAATGCCATCTCAACCAATATAACTCCTTTGCTGGGCAGCTTTAATCTCTTTACAGTTAAGTGTCAAAAATGCCAACCAAGAAATAGTACAAATGTAATCTTTATTATATAGAGTTTTCATGTTTTGGCAATGCTAGCTGGAAAACCTGACATTTTGTGTTCAGTTCAGTAAGATGATTTTGTTGAATTTAAGAACAGCTATCTGTAGTCATGCACTCAGTGTCAAGTTTATCTCCCTTTGTTCCCAAAGGTATCGTGTCAAGATCTGGAACCCTGACCTATGAAGCTGTTCATCAGACAACGCAAGTTGGATTGGGGCAGTCCTTCTGTGTTGGTAGGTTTCCTCAGAGGCAGCCTGTTAGACTCATTGGCTTTTTCTTCACAGGAACACATCCAAAATAATTTCTTTCTGCAAGCCTAGAAATTGTTGAGTGGCTTATCATTATGCTGAGCAATGAGATTTCTATCTGTTGTGAAGAATATAACCCTTTTCTGTTATCATCTCCACATCAGATTAATAAAAGCCTAGAAAACATCTTTGAGCAGAGAGCTGCCAACAAACATGGCATCAGTTTCAAAACAAATTGTTCTGAGAAGTTGAGTATTAATGTAACATTAGGCATTTAGTTGGATATTCTGAGCAAGTTGGCTCATTCACATATATTTTTTTACAGTAAAATTCTGTTGCTGGAATCTTAACTCTGCTGTATCTTGTGTGGAGTCTCTGTATAAGATGCGGTGTTTGGCTTATGGTTTGGAAGGTGATTATACACAGATGTTTAACTTCCGATATCAAGCTCTCTGTGAAACAGTGGAGGAGAGATTTAGAGCAGATTCTTTGGCACTCTGAGAACTGTCTGTCTTTTGAGTCTTTGGGAATAACCTTCGTGTTGAAATGTACTTTGAAACTGTTAATGTAAATGCAATGTCATTATCTTGAGTTATTGTTTTAATGCAATTTTACTTTTTTTTTTTTTTCCAGGGATTGGAGGTGATCCCTTCAATGGGACTAATTTTATTGACTGTCTTGATGTCTTCCTGAAGGATCCTCATACTGAGGGGATCATATTGATTGGGGAAATTGGAGGGAATGCTGAAGAAGATGCAGCATCTTTCTTGAAGGAAAATAACTCTGTAAGTTTAGAGCTTATTTCCAAATGTGTTGCTGGTTAGCCCTTTTCTGCCATGTCAAGAAAGCTTAGTTCAATTTCTAACCTCTACTGACAAAAGAGCAAAAGATACACTATCATACTTTGATATAAGAGAAATTTAACATGATTAAAGCTCCCAATTTCAGTTTAACTGCAGAGCAACATCAGCTCTAGATTTTTAATTCTGTAATGATATTTGTAGGGAACGTTCTACTTTTTTTGTAGAGTATTTTGTAAAGTATTGCTTTTTATCAGGAGGTAAAGTATTCCATACTCCTCAGGCTAATGGTTCCATGTGGTCTGAGGTTGCCACCTCTTTGACATATCAACTAGGCAGGCAAAGATGTATTATTTGAAATCTGTTAGCTAGAATTGCTTTTCATTCACCCTTCACCATGTAACTCAGTGTCTTTTCTTTATTGACAGGGTCCAAATGCCAAGCCAGTAGTGTCATTCATCGCTGGTCTGACTGCTCCTCCAGGCAGACGGATGGGTCATGCTGGAGCGATCATTGCTGGTGGAAAGGGTGGGGCTAAAGAGAAGATAGCTGCTCTTCAGAGTGCTGGTGTTGTGGTCAGCATGTCCCCTGCTCAGTTAGGCAGTACCATCCACAAGGTTTGTTGTTGGAAATTGGTATATGTATGCGTTCACGCTCAGCAAGAGCCTTCTTTTGAGGGAATGAGAGTTGGCAGTGCATATCCTACCCAAATACTCTGTTGCTCGAAGCTTGGTTAATGTAGTTATGACTTAGATGATATGCAGAAGTAGTTATATGTAATATTGCCTTTATGAGAAAGTGAACAGCAAAATACAGAAATGATTACGTTTTGCTGTGGAGTACTACAGCTTGTTGTATTGTGTTTTCTGGGTGCTATCAGAGGAAGCAAAGAACCCAAATTAATTTAAAACAATAAAACACTCTTTGAAAATGCAGCCAATATGGCATATAGAAATGTCTGCTAAGTACTAATTCAGAATTACCACTGAATGCATACAGCTGGAAAACTTCTGTATGCTCTTACAGGGAATTAGTGTTTTTCAAGCCAGCTTATGCTGTGTCTGGGAGCAAGCGGTTCCTTGGTATCATTGCAATCTAGCTAATTGCTTTTCATAGCCAGTGAGTTAATGTGAGGTGAGAGAATATTTGCACATATTAAGTATTTTCTAATTTAGTTTTTAAATCCAGTTTTTAGATTTAAGATGAATACAAAGTAATTTAAAATACAATAGTAATAAAAGCCTTTTTTTTTTTTTTTTTCCCTCCATCTGAAATGCCTGTTTGCTATTTGCAGGAGTTTGAGAAAAGGAAATTGCTGTAAGAGAAGATACTTTGGAATACTGTCTCCAAAACATCAGTGCAGCACCTGACCTCTGCTTATCTTCTGTTTGCTAATCTTCAGTTGCCCAAATGACTGACACTGGTCATGGAATTTGACTTGGAAGCCATCAACCTTTTTTGGCTAAACCTGTTTTGATGTCTCCTCGTTTCAGACGTGATCACTGCACTGTAAATCACAGCAAATTAATAAATCTACTACTAAACCAGATTCATCTTCTTGAATTCCTGAAGCAGAACCGTTTCTTCAGCCATCATAAAGAAACTAATCAGCCTTGAATCTTTTGTAACTTAAACACTGCCCAGTTTAAGGTAAAGTTGCTTATAGAGATGCTTTTAAGGGTCAAGGCACTGACTTTTTATGCACATAAGACAGTTTGCTTTATTTTTAAAGATCTTACTTGTTTGTTGCTGACAAATATGTTTGAACAATAGGCCAAAGTTTCCGTCTGCTAAACCAAAGCTGCTGGATCTGAAGGGGTTGCTTGTTGATCCATGTAGCTGGGTATGACTCCAGTCCAGACTTTCTTTTCAAGGCTGAGCCGTGCACAGTGTAGTCCTCTACTGACACATAACTCTGTTGTATGGAGAGGTGGAATTTTTATTCAGAAAAATGAGTCTAATTTCCCATGCTAATATGTATATTCACAATTGTAACTATGAAAATGGTTTGTTCTTTGGCTTACATTACCTTGCTCTCCTCTTTAACCTGAGCTAGGATTGCATTGTTTATGTGTTCTGAAATCCCAGTAATGCTGGGACTTAATGGACAAGATTGAGTAATCTCTGAAAAAGAATGTAGTAAGTTATCTTACTTGTTAACCACTCCAAGCACCGTAATGGAAAGCCCTTTTTTACTTTGGAAATAGCCCAAACACAGTGCCTATAAATTAGTGTTGTAAGCTTTATCAGGATGGGCTAAACCCAAGATTGCTTTCTTTATATAGTGGACTGAAAATCCCTGTAACCTGGCACTTGTCTAAAGCTAACCTTGTGTTCCATAAAGGTGCTGTTACAAAAGCTTGTCTTGTTATTTGTTTAAAACTGTGAGCTTTCTTTCTCAAGCGCCTGTGCAATTTTGCTTCCTAATGCAAGCAGTGACCATATATCTCAAAGCTGACATTTACAGTTCTGAGAGCTAAGCCCCGAGGAAATGTGTAAAAGGACAGATCGTATATCTGCTGTTCCGGATGTGTATTAGTGCACTTCACATGCAGTCAGGATTGGTCAGATGATGGGGTCCATAGGATGCAGAAGTTAGATGCTGTAAAACATTGGCGTGATTTGCTAAAGTGGACCTGACATCAAGTCACTGAACAGCTGGGAGCATCCCCGAACAGTAAATCATTTGATAAAACCTATGAAAGCAGGTAGGAATTGAATACTAGATCTGCTCTTGTTTTCAAGTAGTGTCTGATTTAGTCTGAAGCAAAAAAAAGACAAATCAGTGCCCTTTAACTCAAGAAATAACAGTACTAAAATGTCTCAATCCGTGTAACAGTGCAGTTCTTAACCAGTGAATGTCGGGATATTGCAGCCTGTCTTCTTGTGATCCTGCATCAAAGTTGACTCACTGTAATGGTGGGCTTCTCCACAACAGCTTTAGGGATGGGTAATGCTTCTTGATGAACCACCTGAATTTCATAGAATCGTAGAATCACAGAATGGCTCGGGTTGGAAGGGACTTCAAGGATCATGAAGCTCCATTCCCCTGCTGCAGGCAGGGTGGCCAACCTCCACATTTAATACTAAACCAGGCTGCCCAGGGCCCCATCCAACCTGGCCTTGAACACCTTCAGATATGGGGCACTCACAGCTTCTCTGGGCACTCTGTTCCAGCACTTCACTTTCATCACTACCCCAGAGTAACAGTAAATGACCTTCCAGGACAACTGAAGTGTAGTTAAGTTTCCTGCTAAGAATTGCTCAATGGAAGCTATTTTAGAGGCACCAGCAATTTTATAAGTTAGCCATAAACTCCAGTGACTATTTTACGTTGAGGAGGCGTTCCTTGTATGTTGGTATTTGAGGAAGGGTTTAAAAGTCTGACCCTGATTCTCATGGTCACAGCAGACATTCAGGGCTGCACCTTAGCAGCTGCCTGGTTCTGTATGAGCCTGGGGAAGCAGTCTGTGCCAGCATGGAGCAGAGGATCTTCTGAAGCTGCAGAAGAGATCTGACTGTGATAGAAAGGCTTAATCTTTTCAGTTTTCTCTCGCCTAAAAATGCGCACTTACAAAAGGCTGATGATGTTTGTCATTGATAATGACAGCATCTCTTTGAAAAATAGATTCACATGTGTTTAATACCATATGTGCTTGTGAATAAATATTTCAAGTAATTTTACCTGGAAAATTGTTTTGGTGTCTTGTTTTTAATGGAAGAAGTTAAGTTAGTGATGAGCCTTAACCTCTGGCTACTTTACAGCTCAATAAATAGGTTTTATGTGCAGGAGAAGCATGTCTGAGGTTGCTGTTCAAATCCTCATTAGGTTTTAAGACATAATCCTCCCTTCTCCACACCTCACTCTCCTTGATCTAGGCTGTCCATAAGCCTATATGTACTTTAGTTTGAGATGAATTAAGAGATCTGCCACTGATGTTTCTTCTGTGGTTTTGTTGTTGTCCAGAATTAATATTTTATGTAATATTTTTGGACAAGGCAGTGTCACTCTCTCTACACTTAAAAGCATGCTTTGCTAGATTCTAGCAAATGGATATTTATTACTCAACTTATTGAAACCCACTAATAAAACAAAACATTTATGCCTGTTCCTTTGGTTAAATAAGGTCTTTGTGCTTGGGAGCCAGAGAAGAGAGGAGAGGCTCCTGAAAGATGGACACTGAAGTGTCAAGATGTTCTTAAAACCATATGGGATTATTGAGAAAATGATGGTGATTTTCTCAACAGCTGTTGCAGTTTCTGAGGTTTGCCCCACTTTTTTACCCCTTTGTGATATATGTTTTATCCTCCCGGATTCCTGCTTCCTCTGGCACTGCGCTAATTAGAATTGGATGGATGCTGCACTGAGATGGTGTAGGTGATCTTCGCTGAACTGAAGATGCAACTTAATTCTTTGTGGATCAAATGGCAGATTTAAAGCCTTAAGGTGAGGAGGGAACACTCACTAATGGGCCTCACCAGTGACGAGTGGGTTAGAGGTTGCACTCTGGCAGAAGGCCGCTAATTAGGTAGTCTGAAAGTAGCTAAAAAATGTCCTTTGGCCTGGGGCAGTGACTGACCCTGACACTGCTCCCTGCAGGGCTGGTGACTGGGTGTCCTGATGGGCATGTCAAAATAGGCTGGGAAATGTTGGGATCTGAGCACCGAGGCACATCACTGTGGTTTCAAGAACGACCACAGGAGCTGGCTTCTGATTCCCGACTAATAAGATCTCAACTGTGCTGAAACTGTGGAATGAAGCATCACCTGCCACCTCTTGCTTGTCAAGATTAGATTAAAGCTTTTCTTAAGAGGGACTCTGCAAGTCCGATCATGCAGGCAAGAACCTGCTGGCTGCTTCTTGAGGTGGTGATGGGGAGCCCTGTGCTGTTGTGGCCACCTGACAGCAGGCTGTGCCTCCTGGGGCAGGGCTGAGGGCTGCGGGTGCTGAGCACCACGGCTGTATGGTGATGGGGAGGGTTTTAGGATCATGGAATCATAGAACCATTAAGGTTGGAAAAGACCTCTTAGATCACCAAGTCCAACCCCAAACCATCCCCACCATTACTGCTATCCCTCTGTGCCACATCTCCGTGGTTCTTGAACACCTCCAGAGATGGTGACTCCACCACCTCCCTGGGCATCCTGTGCCAATGCGTTACAGCAGGAATTACTCCTAACATCCAATCTGACACCCCCTCGGGCTCAGGCCCGGATGCTCCACTGCTGCTTGCAGCATCCCAAACTGATGATTAAAAGCCGACCGCTTCCTGCAGTAATGATGTGATCTCAGGAAGAAATACATGAATCAGCCTGTTTACACAAACTACAAATGCAGGGAACTGGAGGGAAAAAATGCTTTCCTGTCCCATAATGGCTGAACCACACACGGCAGTGTTTGTGCTGAGAGTAGATGCAATAGTCTCTAATGATGCCTGTGCTGTGCAGATACATAATTAAGGGTCTCTAAAATCTGTCTTGTTGCTGTAAAAGACAGTGCAGTGAATTTATAGTTTCTAGCGGATCTGTAATGGTATGAGATGGCTGCTTTAAAAAAAAAAAAAAAACACAACAACAAAATGAAAACCAAAAGACCCACAGCAACCCACCGACCCATTTCCATTCATTTTGCTCCCTAGGTGGCAGGTTCTGACACCAAAACAATTCTGAGTTCCCTCTCTTATCTCCGGGACTGAAACTGTGCTGGAGAAATAGAAGATGAAAACCAGAACAGCGCTACTTTATTCTTTCTGGATGTTGTATTGATTTATGATCACATCCCTTTATCTGAGTTGGGGAGAGGTGGTAGAAAGCCCAGTTGGTTTTCCTCCCTGTGCTCTCAGCATGCCAACAATGCTGCCATTTCTTGTTGTTTTTCAGCCTGGTATGAGTAATGTGGTCTGAACTGTGTGGCATTGGCAGTCAGATGGGACCTGCCTTAGAGAAATACTGATCTTTGTTCTGATGTGGACAAGAAATGTCTTGTTTCTTCAATGGCTGTTTATTCAAGAGCTTACCTGCTCTATTTGTTGTTGCTATTGCTTTCATTCTGTTGCCCAAGGCTGGAGGGCTGACGAGGAGGAGCACAGGTAGGGATGTTAGGGAGGAGAGAAATGAATTGTGGCGTCTGAAAGATTTTATATGTATATTTTCCATTTGCAACAACAAAAGCAGAAGCAGAAACCCAACAAGTGCATAATAAACTAAGCTATGAAATAGTCACCTCCGCCGACTCTCTAGAGGACAGCAGAAGGAGATGAGGCTCCTTGGAAGAAAAGCATTCTCTGTAGAGTCACATACAACAGGCCATGCACACTGAAGGGAGCCAGCAATGAGCAGTGCTATTGGGAACTGGAGTAGTCCTGTGTGCAATGTGTGGGACGAGATCGGTTTGGCTCAGGGTCTTCAGCTTCAGCCATTGTGTGGAGGAGGTTGACTGTGCAGAAAGGCAGGAGGGGGTCTTGTAGCCTAGGAGCTGTGGAAATAGACATTGTGTATGTCGTGACTGATGTATGCATACCTCTGCATTTAGAAATGACTCTGAGGGAATCGCAACCCGAGGGGCTGTGTCTTGCCCAATGTCTTCCTCTCCTTTCTCCCTCTGCCTTCTGGCTGCAAGTCTTGCTGCTAACTACCAATAGCTTCCAGGAGAAAAATCAGTAGCTGGGGGAAGCTTCTCGGCAGTCATTTAACTGGATAGACCTTGTTTATCTTCTGGTAGGAAACTGTTAGGTATGTTCAAGTCAGACAGTGAAATTTGTCTCCCACAGTACGGATGATTTGGAAATAAATCATAGAATCCTTAGAGTTGGAAGGGACCTTTAAAGCCCATCTAGTCCAATTCCCCTGCAATGAACAGGGACATGCACAGTTAGATCAGGTTGCCCAGGGCCTGATCCAGCCTGGCTTTGAAAGTCTCCAGGGATGGAGACTACCATCACTGAGTAAGCTGTTCCAGTGCCTCACCACTCCTTCACCTAAATCTACCCTCTTTGAGCTTGAAAACATTTTCCCTTGTCCTATCACAACAGACCCTGCTAAAGAGTCCGTCCCTTTCTTTCCTGTAGTTCCCCTTTAGATACTGAAAGGCTGCTATCAGGTCACCTCGGAGCCTTCTCCATGCTGAACAGCCCCAGCTCTCTCAGTCCGTCCTCATAGGAGAGGTGTTCCATCCCTTGGATCATTTTTGTGGCCCTCCTCTGGATGCTCTCCAGCAGGTCTATGTCTCTCCTGTACTGAGGACTCCATGCAGTACTCCAGGTGAGTAGCCAACCAGAGCTTCATGGACTCCAATCTAGACTCTGGTTCCAGCCCCGTTCTAAAACACAGAAGGATTTTGGGTCAAGATCCATATCCATCTCCCAGAGTCTTCAGACATGGCAGAATTGGGTGTTTGGAGTTAAGCATGCAAGAAATGAAGCAAGGGCAGCAAAACCCCTGGTGTATTCAGGTAGACACGTCTGATCATTGATCTACACTGACTAGACCTCTGGCCAAACTCTCACAAGAGAAACTCATACACCCAAAGCATTCATGATTGCACCTACCTACAGACAGCTAGGCTGGCTCTCTCTGGGGCTGCACTCCTCTTCCCCTTGGCCAGGACTTAACTCAAAGTCATGTTTAAAGTTTCTGCCAGGCCACACCCCAAGCCAGCTCTCCCAAAACCCATACTCCCATTTCAGCAGCCACTCGAGCTTCCCTTCTGATTTCATGTTGTTGCAGTTTATCCTCAGTATGCATGGTGACTGTGTTACCCTCATTTCTGATGCATTGGAACATAGAAGCAAATCTGTATTTTTCAATTTGTCCTGTTTATGGTGCAGTCTATTTCTGTTGCAAAAACAGTTTGTTTATTTAATGTGTCTTTTATAAATCATTTGAGAATGCCTCTATCAGATTCTTATACAGGGAACAAAATCATACAGCATTAATCCATTCTTTCTTGCAATGATTGTAGCAATGATGGGAAACAATATAATTAGAAGCCATTCTTTCAGCATGGAAATTGTAATTGGATTGTGCATTTTATAGCAGCAGCTTTCAAAAAATAAACAAGAATTAGTCAACTAAAGAAAATATGCTTGGCTTGTTTCCAGCCAGGTCTCTGTTCAGTGGTTAACTTAAGTTTCTGTTGTTGTTTTTGTTATTCTGGTAAATAAGACATCAGGAGATGCTTCTTGGCTGCTAAAAGGATTTTTTCCTCAGGGAAATAGGTGTTAACACTCCACCTGAAGCAGGCACTATGGTCAAGTCCTCTTTGCTTTCAACCCCGAGGTTCCCTTGGAGCACCATGGATGTATTGGTGCTCCTGTGGACCAGATATGCTTTTGAGATTTGGTTGAGAAGCCAGTGTACCCTAAAGGTGAGTGATATAGCAGTGTGCAAAGAAATGAGGAAACAAAGCATGAAATAACCAACTCTCTTGTAACTGGGATGTCAGAGAGTCCCAGTGATGGAAGAGAGAAGGCTGCATGGGAAAGGTGGAAGGGATGGACACTGTTGTGTTTACTGCCCAGCTATAACACAGTCATGGTTGAAGCACAGAACTTGGGTGTTCTTCCTAGTGAGGCAGTTAAATCACACCATTGGCTTACCCCAGTCCTTTCTGCCCTGGTCCCATACCAAAGCCCTCTTCAGCAGACACTCCCAGGAGAGTGTCTGCTTTTTGAGCAGCTTTTTTTGAGCAGCCTTTCCCATATGATCGTAGACTCATAGAATCATAGAATGGCCTGGGTTGAAAAAGACCACAATGACCATCTCGTTTCAACCCCCCTGCTACGTGCAGGGTCGCCAACCACCAGACCAGGCTGCCCAGAGCCACATCCAACACTGTGAAACACTGTGTTTTATTCAAGGTTTTGCTCCAAGCAAAAATGCTGAAAGAAATTTTACCTACACTGACGAAGTATTTCAATATGGAAGAGATTGCTTTCTCAGTGACTTCACTATTTGTTGTTTTGCTCAGCTTTAGCTAAAACCTGAATGTTTCAAGTGAGGAAGCAAAAAAGTGTAGGTGAACTGAGATTCTGCCTTCCTCTTCCCCTCCATAACCTCGGCCTTCAGGCTCCCAATGGGAAAGCTGCTTCCAGAGCTGTCAGGAACCACTGACTCCAGACAACTGATGACTGCATTGTCAACTTATACAGCAAGGCCCATTTGAATTTTTGTCAGACAATGAAAAGTGAGGGTGGGTAAACACCGTGTATGGAGACTGTGTTTCCTTTGGTTTATGGTTAAAATAAAACCAGTAACAGCAGAGCCTCATGAAAATCCTCATATCCATAAATTTGAGATCCTCCCCTCTCCCCTCAGTCCCTCCTCGCTCCATCACTGTCCTATCACCAGCCTGGAGACCCTCCCCTGACAGCTTTATGGCTGATTGCTGAAGAACAAACTGTTATTCCTTGCAAATTATTTTCTAGATTGCCACAAAGGTATACATCATTGTGTCACGGAGTGGCAACTATATTAAATCTGGTTGGATAGTTAGGGTGGGTTGCTGTCATAAATCAGCCTTCGCCTGCCTCGTTGTGGGGGAAATGCAATCAATAGTTGCTGCGATGGTTTATACAGTTAAAAACATTTCCTTTTGCAAAAGCATTTTTAATACTTCTCCAACTCATTAACATCCTGTCTGTTTACTGCTTTGAAAAAAGTCAAACATGTAATCCTCTTGGATATCCGCGTTGCCACTTCCATAATGCAACAGTACAGGCGTGTGGAAGTGGTTAAAAAGGGGAATTATTTCATCATGATAAAAAAAGAAGAATGAGAGCAGCTCAGCTGAAAAGATTGCTTTGTCAGTTCTGATTTAATGTGCGAATAATGCTGGTGGGGTGGGGAGAACGCCTTCGCCTGGATAGATTGTTTTTATGTTGGTAGAGTCTGCACACCAAGATTTACAGCACAAAACTTTTTTTTTTTTTCCTTTTTGGTGGATCGTTGTAATGAACCGAGTTTTGTTTCATTTCCCTTTAGAACGTGAAGATCGCCTGAATGTCAGTCATGCAGTAACTTGAAGGTGGTTGGGATCAGAGGCATTCAGCCCGCACGTTAAGCCAAAGGCAGCACTGACATCTCTCAGTGACTGAATCTGTACCAGGAGTAGCAGTTTGCTATTTCTTGCCCCAGGGCTGTGGAGAAAAGCTTGAAAATCTGCCTTGCCTGCAACCTAAGAACTCAGACATTGAAAGGGAATTACACTGTGTGCTCCTGAGATGGGTGTAGTCATAGAATCCTTTTGAATTTGGCAAAGGCAGAGGAATCATTAAGGCTGGAAAAGACCTCGAAGATCATCCAGGCCAACCCCAACCCATCCCCACCATGCCCACTATCCACGTCCCTCAGTGCCACATCTGTATCTTGGACACCTCCAGGGGCAGTGACCCCACCACCTCCCTGGGCAGTCTGCTCCAATGCATCACCACTCTTTCTGAGAAGAAATTTTTCCTAACCTGAAACCCGAACCTTCCCCGGTGCAAGCAAGGAAACCTTTCTTATAGGGTCAAAGAGTCATAAGTTGAGAGATTGAGAGATATGGTAGAGGCTGCTCTTGGCAGCAAGCACAAGAGAAAAGCGTAGCCAAGCTTCTGGCTCTGTTCAGGCCTATAAAACACCCTGTTCCCATGAGGCAGGAATACAGAGCACTGTGTACCCTGTCAGCTCAGCCTGGGGGAAATTTTGCAAAGAGAATGCAGCTGGGGCTCCCATCCATGAGAACATTGTTTGACTTCGCTAAATGCACCAGGTGAACAAAGAGAAGGTGCGATTAGCAGCCAGCTGGTGTTTGATTGGTGACTATTTTTGTCCTTATTTGTTTTTATGCATCTTTTCGTCTCATTACAGAAGTGAATTCCAGCCTTGGGATTTGAAAACGATCTTCTCCACATGTGGCTCTAAAGAACAGCTCATAAATGCCAATTTTCCTAGGCAGCAGAAGGGCCCTTGAGGGCAGGAGGCCACAAAGTCTGACAGCTCATTTGAGCTAGAAATGACCTCTAGTTTGCCTCCTGCTTGCAGCTGAGCGTTAAATCATCCCTGCTCTCTACCTTATGGCCAGGTGAAGCCCTTTCATGCAAAATAGCAGTGAAGCAGACCAAGGTTTGAACCACATCATCCACAGCAGTGCAGCATAGTGCAGCATCTATGGAAGACCTGTGGGCTGCTGGAGAGCAGAGGGAGGCCAGGGGACAGCTTGGGACATCCAAATTGGTATAAGCTGGTTGCTAAACTGACCGCTAGGTCAATGCTGATGGTATGTCAGCTTGGTCAGCGTGCTCAAACCTCTGTCTGGATGCCAAAATGTAGGTAGCTCCAGAGCTGAGTAGCATTTTTAACATTATTGGGTTAAAAATGAAAGGTGCATATGTGAATTTTGACGCAGAGAAGGTTGAGTTTTGTCACTTTTAATACCCCAAATATTGAAGAAGTTATCCGAGTCTGGGATGATCTTACAGCCCTTTTGAGTTTGATGTGAGCCCAGACCTAACCACAGGTTCTGAGTCCTGTGGAGAGAGCAGTAGCAGCTGGAGGAGCAAACGCTTTTCTCTGAGATCTTAAATCTCAGTTGAGGCTTCCTTTTTTCCTTTAATGGTTAAGTGAGCAGCACCAGGTCTGCAAAAGGATTTCTGTGCCTCTTTCCTACGCTGACACCCTCAAAAGGATTTCAGCCCTCAAGGTATCTCAGCTTCTAAAGATGCCTCTCATGCTACTGCATTTATGAGCAAAATAATCTTTGCAGACAAGTGTTTGCTGCAGATCACTGGCTAAACTAAAACTCTTCAGCCCATGTATGCGGGAGTCAGATTCGATCATGGGTCTTTCTGACATCCAACACCCACACACCTATTAAATCACTTCTGTTCTGCAGAATTCAGCACATCAGCTCAGCGTTCGCTCCTAATGTGCTTTTTATTTCTTCTTCTGAGCCTGAAAACCATGCCTAATAGTGCTCTGGATTTGTAATGTGGATAACTGTTCTCAGAGAGCTTGAATCAAAGTCTGCTATGCTACTCAAGCTAAGTGCACAACTCAGCTGGCTAGAGGTGAGGGCCGAGATGACAGAGGATCATAGGATAACATGGGTTGGGAAGAGACCTTTGGAGGCTCAAGGTCAGCTTCAGGGTCACTGCAGTAAACTCAGGTTGATAGCAGCTTTTGTTTCACAAAGCTGCACATGAAAGTATAGCTGCAGTTCTCTGCTCTATATGTCCAATGTGGTCCTACACTTCAGTTTTCTACTTGCAGATTGATTCTGCAGCACTCCCAGTAGATTTGACTAATGTAAGCTGTGTGAACACCTGAATTGCCTCCTTTTGCTCTTTAATACACATTGCCTGGTCCAGAAATGGAGCAACACATCTTCAGACTGTCAAAAGAAGAGAAAAAAAAAAAAACAAAACTTATAGCTTTTGCCCATCACAATTAATATCAAAGTTGTGTTTCTGCTTCAGAACTGTATAGTATTCAGAACTGTTCTCTCTGAAGAGAATGCTTATAAAAACCTGTCCAGTGCATTTATTGGCTTTTCTTTCACTTGGACTCGTAACTCAAGAACATGTAAACAAGATACTAAATGGCTTGCCTCTTTCCCTGTATGTTTTACACACTGCAAAGCTTCATGAAACAAAGATGTCCATACAGGTACCAAAGGGGAACAAAGAACTGATGTTACAGGAAATGTTTCCTGTTGACTTGAGTGGTCTGGGAGATGATGTCCAAGGCTAGACTGGATCAGAGCCTCTGTTTGCCTCTTCAACGATTGCAGCCAACTCAGCATATCCGTCAGCCAATCCCACTTGGTTGAGGCTCAGCTAATGTTAGTGCTTCACGTTCTGCTCATTCCTGATGAACTCTGCACATGATCTGGACTCATAGTAAAATCACATCAGTGACTTGAAAAGCAATTTCTCCTGGTTAGCCAGTAAGGATTGAGATCATATCTTTGCATGTTTATTTACCCAAAGTGACCCAACCCTTCAGTTCACTGGCTCAGAGAGTGGTGAGGCACTGGTCCACAAGCCCATGACCTGCTAACATCACAAAACATGCAGAATCATTGATGTAGCAACATCCATGGTGTTTTCCACTGCAGGTGTAAGGATGGAGGTTAGTGGTGGTTTGTGAGAAAAACTGTGACCTTCGCTATTCCACACCTGGGCATTCTGTCTCTGAAATTAGCTCAGTGGCCAAGGAGGTGCAAAATGATTCTCACATTCTGAAGCTCTGGATCACCTGAGGAACTTCATAAGAACAATTCTCTATGTAACTCCGTTTCAGGTTCTTTCCACTCATATGTTTTGCTCTATCTTAAGATTTCTTTGCATTTCCAGTTCCTTAATCCCATTTTGTCTTTCTCTCAGTGCTCTACCATGTGCATTCATCTTGCTGACATGGTAAGTTTTTCATTTTCTACTGAGAAATGACTCACTTATTGCAATAAGCTTTCCAGCTCTTCACTGGCTGCTTACAGATGCCCTTTGAATTGAGCTCTGAAATGGGATTCATGAATAATAACAAAAAAATAACCTAGTGATGCGATTTGACATTAGCTCTTGGAAACCCATATATCATCTTGAGCATCATCAGTTAAAAAAAGGTCCTCTGAGTGTAAGAGCATGCCAAGTCAGAAATAGGTTCTGTGCAACTTGTTTATAAGAATTCTAAATCCAGACAAATAGAGAAGTCAGGTCATTTTAGTCACATGTAGCCTCGTATGGGGGCATCCATTGCTTTGATCACTTGGAGACACCCACATCAAGGCTGTGGTCCAGTTAGCTTTTGCCCAGCAGGGAATGGCACAGCTCAGAGGCAGAGGGTGCTGATGGATACCTGGCAGTCCTGGCTTCAGGATGTCTCAGATGTCTTCTGTCCTAGCTGGAAAACAGTCAGTGTGGTCCCACATGTCAGGCAAATGCCTAGAGAACCTTGCTGATCTCTTCCAGACCTCTTTGATGGCGGGCACAGGTGGATGGAGGATGATGGCAGTGGTTGACCAGCAGGGTTTGGGATGTGGAGTTATCCCCATGAGTATGGAAAGATGAAGGGAATAAATGTGATTCGTGGGATGTGCTCTGTGCCTTTACATGCAGCTTATTTGTAAGCAAAACTTTAATCTTGCTGGGCACAACCTCACTAATGCTTTGGGAATCCAGATATGGACTTACAGGTGTGGGACTGACAACACCAGAGTCTCCTTCCTAAAGAATCCCAGCCAAACTGTGAAAAAACCTTTGGCTGAATCCCTCAGTGGACCGTATTGATCAAGAATTCGTTGGAGGGTTGGAGCCAGAGGGTTGTTGACAACAACTCTATGTCCAAGCAGAGGACAGCCACAAGTAGTCTTCCCCAGGGGGTCTGTCTCAGGACTGGTGCTCTTCAACATCCTTATCAGTGACATAGACAGTAGGATTGAGTGTACCCTTGGCAAGTTTGCTGATCACATCAAGCTGAGTGGTGCAGTTGATGCAATATAAGGGAGGGACACCATCCAGAGGGGCATGGACTCACTCAAAAAGTGGGTGCATGAGAATCTAATGAGGTTTAATTAGACCAAGTACAAAGAGCTGCATTTGGGTAGAGGCAATCCCAGATATGTGTACAGCCTGGGAGAAGAACTCATTGAGGGCAGCCCTGTAGAGAAGGAATTGAGGGTCCTGATGGATGAAAAGCTGGACATGAACCAGCTGTGTGCTCATGCAGCCCAGGAGACCAACATCGTCCCGGGCTGCACCAAAACAGGGGTGGCAGTGGAATAGGGAGGGAATTGTCTGAGGAGTTAATTTTTGCCCTTCTTCTACCTTATTATTCATTAATGATTGCCAGACAACAGTCCAGACTTTTTTTCTTTTTTTTTTCCTTCTGTTTATTTTTTTCTTTTCCCCTTTGATTTCCCTTTCTGCTTCTCTCTCTTTTCTTTCAACAGTTCCATCACTCTGGGGAGTTATGTAGTTTCTAAGCAGCTCCTGAGTTAACCCACTTTTCATTTGGAAGTGTTTACAAAGAATTAGATCAGTTTGTGATAAATGCCAAACCCAGTAATGACTCAATAAATTTTACATGTAGGTAAAGGAATTAATACGATATTGGGGAGAGTTTAATATTAATATCAAGGGGGTGGGGGGGAGTCCTTCTTTTCAGGAACTACTCCTTCGCGATAATAGCCAGCGCTACAGACAGAAAGACGTGCCAGACTGCTTTTATTCTACTTGGTCTGAAGTGCAAATGAAGTCAATGGCAACTGTGAATAGAGCTCAGAGAGGTGGATGGGGAGGGGTGTTTCACGATCCCCTTACACTGTGTTAGTGGGGATGGGCGCACCTGCAGCCTAAGCAGGACATGAGTCACAGTGGGCAATTTTAGCCCTATGTGCTTCACCTGTGTCAGCCTTCCAGCTGCACCTAATGCTGATCCTGAAGGAGATCTGATTTGCTGGTGAGCTGATTTAAGAGTCTGAACCCTTTATAACTTGGTAATATCAGCCACTTCTCTTCTTTGGTCTTCAGTATCTTCTCCTCATTTACTGTGTCAGCTTTGCAGACGAAAGGGAAAGGAGGAAGAGCTCTGCGACAGCCAAAAGTAAGCTTTTTTTTCCCTTTACATTTTTGGGTTTAGAAGTTGTTTGTTCCTCTAGTGAGGAGTTTTGTGAGAGCAGGTTCTCATCTGTTAGGAGCCTTGCTCTCTCTGGAGTTGGTTGCTATTGCTTAAGCTGTGTTTTTGGGAGTTGAATGTCTATACAGCTGGTCTGGCATTTGCTACTCTAAAGTTAAATCTTTTTGGCTGTGAAGTATGTATTCTTGGAGTCTTATTGGGTGTGTGTGAAACAGGACAGGGAAATTTGCTGGTTTGAACCACCACAGCTGTAGATTCAAGGATTGCTTATAGGCCTTTCCTTCATGGCCCGGTGAACGCAGCAGTGCTCAGCAGCCACTAGATAAATTATGATGAATGCAGCTGTATGATAATGGACTCATTGCAACTCTGCCAATGTCATAGATCAAACTCGGTTCAGCGTTTCAATGTTTTGTCTAAATTGATATCCTGAAATATTGTGTCTGCTAATTGTGACTTAAATGCTTGAACTCAGTAGAAACTTGGCAGCTGGCTGTGATTAATGGCCATATTTTGGTACTGCTGATGCTATGGACCGTAAAGTTTGTTTCAACAAAATGCCAGCTAAAGGGAAAGTTAAAAGTATTAAAAGGCAGGAATGGTAAAATTGTCTGGGCAGAACACCAAGCTCAGAAGTGGCACTTTTTCCTCTGCTTTGCTGTTGAGTAACTACAATAAATTTTGAGTCTTTCTTTGCCTCATCCATACTGTGCTCAGGGAAGGGACTGTCTCTTCAGACCCATCTGTATGGTGCCTTGTGAAATGGGGCTGTAAATACTGCAGTGCATCTACTCCTGTTGTAAAAGTGATAATAGCTTGGTCTTCTCACAAACGCATCTAAAATACAGTTATGTCTCAGAGCACAATGCCAACTGAGGTGCAAGAGAAGCCAGCTGAGGAAGGTCATGGATGAGGCTGGAAGAGATTAAGATCAGTGGTTTCAAACGACCTTCTCTGGGTGTTTGCCTGTACTGCTACAGTTCTCTGCTCCTATGTGGTGTTGGGTCAGGCTAATGATGGCCCAGTTTCCATGGTGTCTTTAGGGGTAACAAGAGATAGAATTGCCCTTCTTGCGGAGAGAATGTCTGGGGAGAAATACATGCTTTTACTGAATTTTAGGACTGTCTATGGACTCCTGATGTGCTTCGAAGTACTTCTCAGCATTGTGTTTTAAAGGTGACTGTTTCCATCTGATAACACTCCTTGTGTTTGTGCAGCGATAAAAGCAACAGTGGCAAACATGGGATTGGTTTGATCGTTTTAATGCTCTGTATTATGTTGTTTACTTGTGCTGAGCATGGTGGTTAAAGATGCTGTTGTTACTCATCCAGTGAGGATGAAAATATGGAAATCATGTAATTAGTTAACAGGTTTAGTGACTATGTGGCATAACACTGAAGAATGAGGAACTCCTGTAGATTCTTTGTGGTTTGTGCCTACTCTAGGTGGCTGTGTGATACCACAGTGCATGCATTTCAGATGCACCAAGGTACCAGTTTAGAGCTCTGAATTGTGCCTGTACATATCCCTTTCTGCTGGTGGGAGATCTACCACTACTTCTCATTAAGTGTTTTGGGAGCTGATTAAACCCATCAAAAACTTTTGTCCACTACTCATGAAAATAGCTTTGGTTCCATTGCAACCAAGTTTTCTCTTCTGCTGTAGTTTTAAGAGGCTTTTAAGGCAATTAAGACAAACTCTTTTGGAGGAAAAATAAGACCTAAGTTCCTAATTTGGCTGTGATCTCATCACTTCAGTGCATACTAGAATGCCACTGGTATGTCAGAGATGTATTTTAGCTGTAGGAAGTCCTTAGCACAAGATCTTAGGCAGTGTAACTGTTCAAGCAGTTTCTAAATGCCCCACGTATTTATTTTTATTGCACCTTTCTCCTGGCTGTTCATCACAGACTTGAAAGAGAAAACTGCTAATTAATTACGGTAAAAATGTTTATTATTAGCTGTATTAAGAATGACAGAATACCATTCACATAAAATGCCACCAAATCGAGATGAATGAAATCTGTACAGAAATTACGTGGATATTAAAGTCATAAGGTGATTTCCTTTAGTGGTGTTATTGTATCTTCTGGTGTAATCCACAAAAATAGATGCTCATGATATGGCTATAAATATTCATCTGTGCAACAAGCTTTGTCTCACCTCCTGCTGTTGGCTTCCCATTGCCAGCAATGGCACTACGTTATTTCCTGCTAAACTGAGCATACGGAGGCATTGGGTGCACAATAACAAAATTAGAGGTAAAACTTGCTGAAATTAAATTCACTCCTGTTGAATCCTGATAAACTCTTATCTTCAGAGCTGCTCTTGTGAAGAAATGTTTTTATAATCTATTTGGCCATTAAGAGGAATAAGAGGGCTCTTGGGCCTGTTTCATTGAGGAATAAAGGATGTGGATGTGTGTGATGCCCTGTATGAGGGCCCTGACGTGCTGGTGGTTGGTTCCTAGTTCCTGAGTTAATGCAAACAATATTATGTTCCCTAAAGGAGTTTTATAGTTAGAAAGAGTTATATGGTAATAAGAGTTATATAGGTGCAGTGCACCTGGGGTGTATAAAATGCTCAAATTGCAACCCTTTCAAAGAAGTTATCATCCTTGGAAGTGGCTATAAATATATGTGAAAAGGAACAACTGAGGACTGAAGGGGAAAAAGTCAGCTGAAGTTTTCTACGTTTCCCCTGCCCTCCCGTGAAATTCAAAGCTATATCAAAACCTATTGAAGTAATCCAGAGCCCCTATATGATGGAGCAATGCCATCTTATGAGAAGCCGTAATCCCGGTAAGAAGCCATAACCATACAAAACAAATGGCTAACAAAAATCTGTGAATGCAGCTTTACACACACAACTATATTTCATTCTTCTTTTTAAGAAAAAACATCAGGAGTCCTGCTGATGTTGTTTTAATTCATCTTATTATGTAGCTATTTATTTTCTACCCCTCAAAGGAAAATATTGAAGTAAAACAACATGCACTTGTAATTCTAATTTAAAGAAAAAAGGCGTGTTCTCCTTCTATTTCTGCTTTTTCTTTGCAATCAATTCTTTGAAAGCCTAAGGAGGTTCAAATATTTGATTTGTTTGGGGGAAAGGAAAATATATTAAAGGTTACTACAGAAAAAATATACATTTCTCCATAGAATATAAATTACTTCTGTCAAAAACCTGCTTTCCAGAAAGAAACTGGTGTATGAGCCAGTCACCCTCCAAGCATCACAATGAACTTTCTTGGTATTTGATATCAGGTTGAGATATCAGAGATGTTTTCCCAGCCATTATAGAAAAAGCAACAGAAGACCTCCACAAGGACAAAAAGGTTTTGGGATCTTCACAGAAACTCTCAGGGAAGCACAAAACCACTTCTTTGTTAAATGCACATAGAAATCTCACTGCTATACGTGGAATAGAATCATAGAATTGCTCAGGTTGGAGAAGACCTCAAAGATCATCAAGTCCAACCTCAGCCTAGCCATATGACCCTAACTAACAACCCTCTGTTAAATCATCTCCCTGAGCACCACATCCAAATGGTTTTTAAACACATCCAGGGACGGTGACTCAACCACCTCCCTTGGGAGCCTATTCCAGTGCTTAATAACACTTTCTGTAAAGAAATGTTTCCTGATATCCAACCTAAACTTACCTCAAGTACAACCTGAGGCCATTTCCCCTCATCCTGTCATATAACTGGAAGGGGGGTGGAAAATCTGCCTTCCAAAATGCCCATGGGCATAGCTATGAGAAGGTGGGTTTTTCTGTCACTTGAGTGATCTGTTTTGAATTATTTTTCTCTTCCTTTCTAGAAGGGAATAGTAACAACTCACAGTGATCTCCCTTTACAATTTGCATTACATCATGTTTTTAAATATCTTTCACAGCACATGATGTGAGAGAGTTATGTGATATCTGACCTCCCTCTTTTTTTCTTAACACAGCAACATGCACATAAGATGGTTTCCAAAGGCATACACCTATGGGAGTCCTATTTCCCAAGCAGGCAGTTGTAGCTATAGGCATTTGTGTGTGCATGCTAATTATTTTAACATGAAGCTTTTTCATTGTTTAGCTTTTTACTAGTGTTTATACAAAATATACTTTTATTTCTGAGAAGGTTTCTGTTTTGGCCATGAAATTACAAACGCTTTTGCTAGGTTGATCTTGAGAAGTTCATCCCTTTAAACTGAAACTCATGAAGCTATTGGGGGGGGGGGGGGGGTTATGCTTGCACAGCAACAAACCAAGTGACATTCAAGCTACTTGTTTTTATTGCTAAAATCAAAATGCCTCTTTCAAAATACTCAGAAGCTTGACAGGGTGGATGGAAGATGAATGACAGCAGTTGCAATGCAGCCTTGGAGAATGGCTCCAGAGCTGTTCTTAACAACTCTTTTACCTCTAAACCAGGTAATGCAATATCCATGAATTAACTATTTATGCTGTCTAGGACTCTGCAGTAAATTTGGCCTACTTCTGATTTAGCATAACTACAGTCCTGTTTATGACACAAAACCTTGGATTGTAATATGCTTACCCTTGTGCATTGATTTCTAACAAAAACAAGTCATCTTGTGAACCAGCTAGGCTGTAAATATCAAATAATTTTCTGGATTAAAAACCCTATTCCAGAATTAACCAATAAATACTTCTCAAGGCTTTTTTCCCTGTTGCCTAATTAATACAACCCAAATAAGATCTGTGAAAGGTAAGTGATTCATACATTGTTACCCATTAGCCAAGCGTGCTTCTCACATAACTTCTAATAAAGCCCTTTAAAGGAAAGCCTGTCCAATCAGGCAGTGCACTAATCTAAAATAAATCAGACAAAATAAATCCATCTCTCTTGATTTTTGGAAGACGGTGGAAGGCACAGAGCAGGAGAAATGTTTGTAGTGCTATTCCTTAAATCTGACTGGGGCATTCCAGGTACAACACCAGCCAGCTGGATTGTGTGTAATGGTTGTTGGTTGTGAAATGCTGCTCACATTATAAAACTATCGGTGATGTGATGTCAGTGTGTGTGCTTCAGTGGGATTTATCTTGGGCAAAGCAAGCTAGATGTCCAAGACCAAGGTGGGATCATCATGGGAATTGTCCCTGGTGTTCCAAGGCTTTCCCCAGCTGTAATTACTCCGTGAGCCTGAGCTATTACACTTGGAGTTCTTTGGGGTTCTGCTAGGAAATTGAGGGGGGGATTTTTTTGTGGCTAAAGAGGAGCAGGTTCTTGTTTTCTCACTGCCTGTTGTAGTCAGTTTGCTGATTTGTAGAAGCAGTACTGCTAATGGTTGATTTGAGATGGTTGCATCACCTGCTAAATATGATACTTGGGCTTCTGGGGGGTTGTAACCTGGCACCTTGCTATCCTGTCAGTGAGTGTGTCAGTCCTAACCATTGTTAGGGAACCACAAACACTGTGTTGTAGCAGTGCTTAAAGATATAAGCTGGTGGCAAGATCCCCTTGCAGTGCCCAAGGCTCAGACATCTAGTGTTGGCTGTATTAAGACCTATGATGCAAAGGCACAAAGCACTGGGACAAGAAACAGAAGAGTTGCCCTTGGCCACAGTCTGTAGACTATTAAGAGGAACCATCTCTCTGGCTTCCCTAGCTTGCATTTCTCCTACAGGGCATAACTGGTGTAATGAGTAGATCAGGTTCAGCTGCAGTGCCAGCCCTGGGGCTTTCCTCCAAAGCTATGAGTGAGGGAGCTCCTCTGCCTGTGGAGATGGTCGAGCTGGGAGGAAAGTCTACCTTGCAACAAGTTCAGTGCTCTGAGAAAGCAGAAGGGCTTTGGACTCCTATTTCTCTAATGTAGAGCAAAACTAAAAGAGGTGCCAGGGAAGTGTGATAGAAATGTTCCTGTTCTGCCCATGCAAATTTCTTGTTCTAAATTTCACCTGATATATTTCCATTAGACCACAATGTAAAGGCTAAATTTGATTGCAGTCATGATTTCTGACCCACTAAGCATTACTGAAAACTATCTCTTGAATCAGAGTAACTACTTAATATCATATATCCTTTGTGATGTGCCGCAAAAGCTACCTTACAGGGTCTAGCATTTCTAAGCTGAACAATTACCTATTGCTAATTGCACTCTCCAGACAGACGGGGGGAATAGATATATACAGTTAGATGGCTCTATTTTTTTTTCTTTCCAGTTCATTTTCATGCCTCTACCAGGCAGGAGCTCTGTTATCTGGCTACACCTCAGTTCCAGTATTAATCTGTACACAAAGCAGCGTGTATGACTTCATGCTTCCACTCTTGGCTTAAATATCTCTTATCATTTGAGTCTTGCCTTCTGTTGCCTTGTAAGTAGGGCTTAAATGCAGTTTTTTTGCACCTGGAGGTATCCCAATATTATCCTGTTGACTTCAACAGAACTCAGTATGTTGGTAATGCAGGGTGGGTATCCTTTAAGCAAGTTAATACTGGACAACTTAAGCATGTGGTTATAGAGAGAAGAGCTGGAAGAATTCTTGAGAGAGCCATATTCATCTTCACTGTTTCAAAGCTGGGTTAACAGAACCTCAGCCTTTGCAAAGCTGTTATTTTGGGGAATTTGGATGTGTTAAGGGAGGATGGGCTTCATTTCACAGGAATGTGGTGTCTGTAGTGAGGATGTTGGTTCACGTCCCTCAAAACACTTGCTTGGAGGTGCCCGAGTTTTGCTAAGGCTTTGGGAATTATCTGTAGTCACCAGGAGGTTTGGTAGGATTCAGGTAGATATTCCTCAGTGTCTGTCATACAGCAAGCATTTCTTTGAGGGATGGATGTTCTCCAGGTAATGTGTGTGTTATCCACTAATGTGGGGTCCTCAGGCATGATGGGAACATATATGATGTTATCATGCCTAATCCCAGCCACTTCTATTAGTTTGATCTCGGGCTGTGTGATTTGTGTTGTCACCACAGTGAAGAGAGATAGCAAAAGCTGTTGTGGATACAAGTATAGAGCTTCAAGACTGTGATTCTCACATGTGGATGACACCAGCCACCTGGTGGCTTCTGTAGACTTTGTCCATGAGAAGATAGTCAAATTGACTGCCAATGAGCAATGCTCAGGTATTTCTCAGTCTCTCTAGTGACTTTATTTTGAGGTCTAGGTGCTTCTAAGTGCTTTTGTAGCCTAAATTAATGCACAAAAAATCTGTAGCTAATATGACTCTATAAAGTTGATGCTTAAAGCCTTATAGTCATAGAGTGCATTGTAGCTGTGACAACTTTGCAGTTGCCACCAGAGCAAACAGTTTGAGCTATCATCAATGCTGTTCCATATGGGCAAGATTATGGCAGTCCCTTGAGACTTTCCAGTTGTTTCTTGGCATGATGACAGAGTGGGTGGCTTAGATGCAAACTGGAATTGTGAGGCTCCAACAAGTGAGCTGTGCCTTTTCAAGCAGATGATCCAAAATGTAATTGCTTTTTTTCTGCCCACCTCATCCCTTTGGCAAAGGAATAAAGGGCTGTGGTGAGAGACCACTTGAAAACACTGCAGGTGGTTACCTGGAGCATCTGAGTCAGTGCCTCTTATGCACAGTCACCCCTTGCCCTGCAAAAAGGCTCAGTGACAGCTTGTTCCTCCAGGCCATCAGACAGCTGGGATGCATGAGGTCCCCTCCCTCTGTCTCTGTGTGACCTTGGCAGTGCTGATCTCTTTGATGCTCCTTTCCCATTTGTTTACCTTCCAAAGGATGAAGTGGTTTTTGCTCCTGGGCAGTTCTGACAGCTGCCCTGACTCTACAATCAGCACTTCTCTCCCTGCCTGGACAAGCTGCAGTCTGGCCATGTGTAGTTTTAAAGGGATGTATGCGGGAACCAAAGGAAGAAACAAGAGGAAGCAGCTAATGATGAGGCCCCTAAATTCTGATATCTATGAGAGTCCAAAAACAATGGTGGGAGGAAGCGGGGGAAGTAATCAGACACATCTCTGGAGTTAATCCCTCCAACTGAATTCCAGTTGGCAGTTGGAAGAAACAATGAATCCTGGGAGCTCGTGTACAAATGACTGATTTACCTTTCAGTCACTCTAAGGTGTACGTTGCTCCAGAGAGCTTTGCTGGGGGTGGATTTGGCACCAAAAAGGCATCCATTGACCCTCCTCTCAAATCTGTTCTGGTGGCTGAATCACAGAATTGGTGGAGACTTGCAGCCTGCCCATATAGAAAAGCAGTGGCACCTGAATGACAGGAAGCTAAAGAGAGGCTTCAGTAATCAGTCTGAGGCTTCATGGAGAGTGTGAAGGATGGGAAGAGCTGCTGCCTTCCCAGGGCACTCACTAGGGAGAATGGTTGCAACGATGTGAGTTCTCCTTTGAACAAGAGATCATTAGGGAAACAATGATGGCAATAGTTGGATTACTCGCTGGCCCTTTGCAGAGCAGTCTGTGAGAGCTTTTGCATCTTGTTTTTCCCTTTGCAGATGGATTTTCTTTTTCTGTAGGAGCCTGTGGCTTTGGCTGTGGTTGGCAGAGCTGGTGCATCAAATCTGAATTTCTTCTGAGGCAGTGTAGCTATGAGATGTGATCAATACAGCAGCATCCCTGAATCTGCGCTGCCTGATTTATGTTGTGGCTTGTCCTCAGGTTAGGTGGGATGATGGCTTTCTTTATGGTAGCATCTCAGTTCTCTGCACGTGTCAGGTTGTTGTGATCTGGCAGAGCTGACCTGATCCACCCCCTGTCTCTGCCTTTAAAGCAAGTGCTTTTATGTTGCCTGAACCTCCTTCCAAATCCTCCCTGCAGCACATCATTCTCCTCCCTGGCAGCCTTGCACATTTAAAAGTTAAGGACTGAAGGAAAGAAAAAAACACCTATCTAGCGAAGACAAATAAATGAACAACACACATGGAAACGGCTTGCCTTGAAACTTAAATTGCTTGTTAACTTTCTTCTGGCTTTGGCAGGGAAACAGATTATTTCCAGCACCCCAGCCTTAGGAGCTTGGCTGCTTTTCAATGTCTGACTAGGGCTTCAATGCTGGGAATTTTATTGTCTTCAACACCTGCGAAGGCAAAGCTAATAAGTAACTGAAGTTTCAAGGTAGTTTGACGCTGTTGGGTTTGTTAATTGAATTTTTAGCTTGATTTCCTAAGGAAACAAATTTTGCTAGCTACCTAGTTCTGTGCATGTGCCTTGTCATTAAATTTTAAACTAAAAAATGACTAGAAATGATAACCAGAGGTAGAAGTGTCCAATTAGAGATCAAAACTGATTTATAATCCCTCCCAAAAGGAAGAAAACCAGCAGTGTGGGGACACTGTTGAATGTCTCTAGGAGAATCCACATTGAGGCATACTGCCTGAGTGCTCCAACCCACCAGGGAACCTCCATCCTGATCCTGCTCCACTGCTGTTGGAGCAGCTGGTAGATATGAAGCCTTTTTCCAAACTGATTTAGCTGTAGGCTGTATACTGCTGCTCCTTGGGATTGATGAACATCCTGGGCCTCCTTTGTGAAGACTGGGCATGGATCTTCTTCCTTTAGTTCATATTGACAGCACCAAAGCCCTGGTCTCCACTATGTCTAGAGACAAACATTTGGGAGCATGTAAGAGAGATCTGAACTGGTCTAGGTTCTCCCTGGAGGGTGGACACAGACTGGCTTGGGTTGGAATGGACCTTAGAGTCCACCTAGCTGCAACCCCTGCTGTGGGCTGGTTGACCCACCAGCTCAGGCTGCCCAGGGCCCATCCACCCCAGCCTTGAGCACCTACACGGATGGGGCACCCACAGCAATCCGGGCACGATGACCCAGAGAAGTTCTTCCCAGTGCTTTTCTGTAAGATTACTGAGTTGCCATTTCCTTTCCATAGTGCTGTCCCTCAGAGGAGGCTGGGTGCCTTCAGTGAAGGCTGAGAGTGAAGATGCAATTGTTCTCATCCTGCTTCTGTAGCACACCATTTGTTTGATGTTTTACACTTAATGGGGAATTAAGTGTATTTTTGCTTGCTTTTTGCATGCATTAAGAAGCAGCTTATATGAGGGAAAGATTATTATGCATGAGAATGACACTATAATACAATTAGATATTAACTTGCAATCTTGATATCTTGCAACAGGAAAAAGAATCCTAAAACCATCAAAAGATTTTTTTTTTTCCCCCCCCAAGGATACATGATGGACACTCAGAACAGACCAAGGACTGCTATTTCTATTCATATTATCGGATCATGAAATGGTTTGGGTTGGAAGGGACCTTCAAGATCATCCAGTTCCAACCCCCTGCTATAGGCAGGGATGCCTCCCTGCTAGACCAGGATGCTCAAAACCCCATCCAGCCTGGCCTTGAAGGCCTCTGGAGTGGAGAGGTTATACATAAGGTGTTGGGCTGCTATGCAGAGGTTAGAATAAAACTGTTGGATGGAATAAAAAGAACAAAGAATAAAAGTAACAAAACATGATCTTGTATCTGCAATTCTTATGCATGTACCCTGCTTTACAAACAGTAAATTTCCACTGCCCATGCACTTAAAGCACATTCACTTCAGTGAGACTTTGCCCAGAGCACAGAGTTAATTACATGTCACTGAAGCTTTGCAAAAATAGGTCTAAGTAAGGGTGGCTGCAATAGCCAGGAGGAATTGTGGCTGGGGAAGTGATATCAGAATGTGCTGAGCTGAACCCCTCCTCCCTTTTAGTACTGTTCCTTCTTTTAGGACAGCTTCTGGGAGTGCCTGTGAGGACTGTTGGAGGAGCAGAGGTGTGCACCTGGCACTGGTTGGATGGGGCTGTGGGCATCCTGACCCAGTGGATGGCAACCAGCTCACAGCAGGGGATTGTAGCTCAATCGTCTTTAAGGTCCTTCCCATTCTATGCTCTCACCTCTTGTCATGGTTCTCTGGTCAGTGGGAGTCATCCTTCTGCTCCCAGGAAAGAGAAGCCAGTGGAATACTTTGCTGGGATTTGATTCCTGGGAGAGAGCTATCCTTCATCTGTAAGGAAGATCAATGAGCCCCTCTTTCTTTTCATTGCCCTCACCCAGGTGCATGGCTTCTTCCACCAGGAAGGGACTTGGGATGAATGAGTCTGTGCCACTTCTTGGGCAAGTTAAATCAAGTAAATCTGTGAGGGAGTGATCCAGAATTGGCAGTGCTCTTTAACATCACTAACTGCTGGAATAAAGCTGCTCTTTTTGCAGTGGCTGTTCAGTACTTGTGCTGCAGCAAGAACAGTGATGTGACTGAGTAGTTGTTTTGGGAATGTATTTTGTAGGTCTAGCTAGCAAAGCAGATAAGGCACAGTTTCCTTCAGATGGCACCAATTAACAAATATCACCCTACAAATCTAGTGCCAAGTTTAACACTAAATATCAACCAGGTATCCTTTGGGTTCTCAGAAGCACAGGCATGTTGTCACTGCATTGCAATTAGCACATCTGAGCAGCAGAGGGAAGTGTATTCCACAGAAAAAGCTTCCATCAGGATTGCATGGGCTATTTGTGGCGTTTGGAAAAACAGATTGATGCTGAGCATTTCTATGGAGGCAGGGCAGCCCCTCCCTGCTGCACTCAGCTCTGCTGTCAGCAAGCGTTAGCTGCTGCATTGCTTAGGGATGATTTAATAGTGGTGTTTGTTTGGGTATGGAAAAATGTTTCTGAGATTAAATGCTCAAGACTTTGCTGAGGTGAGAGGTTGTGCCTAAAGTTTTGTTTCCAGGTTCCCAGGACAAGGATTTTCACGTCCTGCCTCTTGTGTATCTCAGCTGCAACTCCTTTGTACCAGGAAGAGAGCTGAGTATGCCCAACCCCCTTCTCTACTACTTCATCGGTCTCCTTGGAACAGTGCACAGTCTGCTTGAGGGTGCAGGCCCCAGGTGGTGGGGCTCATGCCAAATTGTGGCTTCTGCCCAGTGCTCAGCATAGAGTCATAGAATTGTTTGAGTTGGTAGGGACCTTTAAAGGCCATCCAATCCAACTCCCCTGCACTGAACAGGGACACTTACAGCTTGGTCGCTGCTTCTCTTGGGCAATGTGTTCTAGTGCTTCTCTACCCTTATCATAAAACAAAACAAAGCTTTTTCCTTATATTCAATCTAAATCTCACCTCTTTCAGTTTGAAACCATTTCCCCTTGTCCTACCACCACAGACCCTGCTAAAGAGTCTGTCCCTTCTTTCCTGTTGCTCCCCTTCAGGTATTGAAAGGCTGCTATCAGGTCTCACTGGAGACCTGACTCTTCTCTTCTTCAGGCTGAAGAGACCCAGCTTCTCAACCTGTCCTTGTAGGGAGGTGTTCCATCCCTTGGACCATTTTTCTGTCCCTCCTGTGGATGTGCTCTAGCAGATCTGTGTCTCCCATGTGCTGAGGAGATGTAAACTGCTTTGAACAGGCCAGTTGTGGGAGGGCAGAAACCACTGATAACTGGATCTCATCTGGGCTATCCATTCACCTTTCTTTCCCCTTCTTCCATCTGCCAAGGAGACTTCCCCTGACACTGTGGAGGAAATTTGCACATTCCCAAGCTCTTCTTTCTTTTCCAATAGTAGTCGAAGACTTAAAGAGGTATATAATAGCATCTCATCTGTGCTGCTATGTCACCTATATACCTTTCACGTCTCAGGATAAATAGTAATAATCACAGCAGAGAACGTTTCACCTTGTCATCTCAATGGCTCCGTGAAGGGGAGCTCAAAGCAGCTCATCCACAATTACCAGATTTCCCTCTTATAACTTGAGAGAATGAAAACTGGTTCTGAACAGCTGTGCTATTTGAGATAATGCACGTATATTTGCACATTTAATATTTGTGGATAATCTTAAATGTGAGAATTCCTACTCCTGGCTTTTTTTTTTTTTAAATAAAGTCAACAGATGCTAAAGGGACCACAGTAATACATGCAGAAGCACAGAGGACTTCTTAAGGATACTGGGGGAGTACCAACCTGCTTTCTTCCCTTGATTGCTGTCACACTAAATCTCACCCTGGGACACGTCCTCAGACAAGATGGACTTTCTTGTCTGCTTTTAGATGAATGAGGTCAATGAACTCTTCCCTCAGGCAATAACTTTCAGAGAGACTGTCTTAGTTGTCCCCTTCTGTCAGAACGTAACCTGCAGAGGGGTCTTTGTAGAGCTCAGCCCCATCCTTCATGGCCTAGACTACTTGGGGAAAAACAAGGTATGAGCAGAACTTTGTCTAGCTTTATCCTCTCCTGGTTTGAAAAACAGGCAGGTAAATATGGAGCTGGGCACCAAGACAGTCCATCCAGTTTACATAAAAAATGCCAGTGGGATGCGACAGTCACAGATGGTTGTTGAGCTTTCAGGTTACATTTGCTTTAAACTTATACAGACTGTTTTGGACTGACAGCTCACCAAATGTGTCTACTAATGAAGGTGCCTGCAGTTAATTGCATCTCCATTTACCCAAACCATAAAACCCTGTAAAAAGCCAGCAAACTGTCTGCTGGTACCTAAGATGCAGTGCAGAGATGGACAGAGGAACAGCCACACTTGTGTTGAGTGCAATTTGAACTGCAGTGATTTTGATCCCAAGCAACTAGGGGAGAGGTTTGTGGTATTCACATCACAAGTGGCTTTTACAGCACTTTGCTGGTGGGTGCAGGAGATTCTGGACACCACTCAGACCAAAGGAGTACTTGTTGCAAAGTTACCCAGTGGTGGAAATAGCAAATGGGTGCATTTCCTGTGGAGCTGAGTCAGTAGGCAGAGGAATCTCCTGAAATAGCTGTGAGAAGCAGATGAGGACCTGGGGCTGTGCTCTGTATCCACTCATTTGACATTGGTTGAGTGCTTTGAGTGACGCCACTGCTGTCAGCAGCCTCTCCATATATATCCATATGGGGAGCTGGGATGAATGTTCAAGTCCATTTTAGAGAGAAGGAGGTCAAGATGCTTGCTTCAGCAGAAATGTTTTCTTGTGGTCAATTTTGGTGTGTCTTAATTTTCAATCATTTTCTTTTTTTTTTTGGTAACTTAGAAAAACAGATTCCTGAAGAAAATACCATTTCAAATTGAAAAATTTGAAGGTGGTCTTCAACAGACGTTTCTTGAGATTGGATGAAGTGATGTTTTGCAACCTTTAAATAGAAAATCATAGAATTGTTGAAGTTGGAAGGGACACTTAAAGGCTATCTAATCCAAATCCCCTGCAATGAACAGAGGCAACCACATCTCTATCAGATGCTCAGAGCCTAGCCCAGCCTTGAATGTCCCCAGTCACGGGGAACCCACCAAAAAATCCTTTAAATTTCTACTCATTTCTTACATGAAGCTCAAAGAAATGAAGCCAGAAAAAATAAACAATACTGAAGTATCTGTATAGATAGGGCAGGGAGTGACTGGAATCACTTCTGGGCAACCAGGCTGTGCCTGAATGGATTACACTCAGCTGAAACCATGGCCCTCTCTTCTTCTGACTTCTGATGCATTCAGTTCCAAGAAACCTTCTCTTCTTGAGTCATTGAAGAGCGTTTGTTGCTTCTGTTTCCTAATGAACTTTTTGAATGCTTGCCAAGATGCTCATAACAAGAAATGTTATGAAAGCCATTTCCTAAATGGTTTGGGTCTTAATGTGATCCTTATGGCCCTAGGTAAGTTGAAGACTTCTCTTCAGTCTGGAGAAGAGGAAGCTAAGGGGAGAACTCATTGCACTCTATAATTTCCTGAAGGGAGGTTCTGATGAGGAGGGGGTTGGCCTTTTCTCTCAGACAACAAATAGGACCTGAGGAAACGGCCACAAGTTGTCAGGGGAGATTTAGATTAGCCATAAAGAAAAACTTCTCTCGAAGGGTGGTCAGATACTGGAATGGCCTGCACAGGGAGGTGGTGGAGTCACCATTTCTGGTGGTGCTCAGGAGACATCTGGATGAGGTGCTATGAGATATGGTTTAGTAGCTTAGTGGGTAGGAATGGTGATGGGCAGAAGGTTGGACAAAGATGATCCTGTAGGTCCTTTCCAACCTTGTGATTCTATGCTGATCACAGTTCTTTGTTTTACAGTTGGAAGCCTTTGGGTCCTGCAGCAGTCAGTCATTCACTTCTTGTGCTAAACTGTTACATTTTGTTCTTAATCACTGCCTTGGTGATAAAGGTTGATTTATAACCTTGATTTTTCCTGTTTGGAGTGAGGTATGACAGCTACAGTCTCTCAGGTATAGTGCACCCTCCATCGAGCAAACCATTAATTCTAGCACCCAATTTGGAGGTCCTGAGACACATGCATATCCCCGTAGATAAATGAAGTCAATTAAATCTCCCATTAAGATTTCCTAGCTTCCACAGATGTTTTTTTCTTTTTCTCATATGATAATCATTAAAATTGCATGCAGAGCCATTTGTATGTTTTAACATTAGCATTCACTGCTCGGAACCTGTTGGGGAAAGGGAGGATTGTCACAGTTTTCATCAGCCTCCTTTTGCTGTCATCGTAATCCTTCCAAAGGGAGCTGCTGCAGCCGGAGTCATTATCAGCTGAAATGTGTTTGCACTAACAGGTGAAGAAAAAAACAAAATGCCTAATCCAGGACTTTCCTGGGAGTCTGTTTGTAAAATGGAAACATGTTTTCTGAGAAATTACTTCTGAAGAAATGAAGGGGACCAGGGAATGCTGTGCCTGGCTGGCTCGTCACGGATTCTGTTGAGCCAGTACTTTCAGCAATTGAGAAAAAAGCAAATTTAAGCATGAGAGTTCTTTGCGCTGGGATCTAGGACTGGTCAGTGCTGAGTGCCCTCAATTTCCACTTGTAATGATGAAGGCATTGGAGAACACAGTAGTGTGAAGTTGAAAGGGGTCTTGTGGGTCAGCACATTGAGCTGCCTGTAATCAAAAGCAGCACCTCATATCCTCTTCTTCACAGTATGAAGCTCTGTCTTAGAGTCAGTTTTTTCTCTTGTTTCAGTCCTGCCTGGGAGTTGATTTAATGGAACTTGTTTCTAATCGCCAGCTTAAATATATTAATGGTCCACTTTACACCAATTTTTCTTTGTCTGTATTTTCCTTCAACTTCAGAGCACTTATGAACTTCCCTTCTTATACAAACCAAAAAGAATCAGATCCACTTAGACCTCTCTTTGTCAGGGTGGGCAAGCATCCTTTCAGGAGGATTGTCCCTCCTCATTTTGCTCTTTGGAATACTACTTCTCCCATTGTGGTGTTGCCCTTTTTGCAGAAGAATGACCACAATTTCATTCATTTGTACAATGGCTGTATTATATTTTTATTTCTGCTTGGAGGCACGTAGATGCCTACCAAAAGATACAGCAGAAGAATCCCATTCTTACTGAAGAGTCTACAACTAGATCTTGGTGTGCGGTACAGCTTACCTGACTTCAGACTTTTAATAGCTATGCCTTCAATCTCAAGTTTCTTTCTATTCAGTAAAGATGGACAGGGGACAGGTACCTTCCCAAAACAATAGAAGATACCTTCCAAAGATAACCACATTGCACATTCTGGGCATGTGCGAGGCCATCCTTGAACTTAAGTGATTTGGGAAGAGGTAAAGAATTAAACTGTTTCACACCCACAAGTCTTTGTGATTTCAGTAGACTGGTGTGAAGGATCAGGAGACCCTCCAGCAGTCTGTGGTGCAAGTGGTTCCTATGGAAATGAGCATGGTAGCAGTAGAATGCATAAGTGCATATACCAGCAAGAGTACATCATATAGGCCTCCCAGACAATCAGGAGGCTTGCAGGTTGATAATGGCTCTCCAAAGGAGAGGTGCCTTGGATTTACAGCTCAAGGACAGTGTCTTCATCAAATCTTAATGAAGAATTAATTTTAATTCCCATTTATTTTACTTTACAGCATTTGCTGACAATGAGCTCCACTGCTCTAATGAATTATGTCCTATTACAGACTTGTCAAGTCTGCTGAAAGAAGAACAGAGATTATTTTTTCTGCATGAGCTTTGATTCTTTGTGAGTGTGAGATCATATACTTCGAGAATTCTGGCTAACTAAACCAGAGGCTATTCCATTTAACTTGGCCCATTTGCAACAAAAAGAACCATATGTCAGGAACAAATTAATATCAGACTCAACTTCTTTCTGCTGGTGGAGAGAGCTTAATCCTCAGTAACTGTTGTTTGTGATACACTAGTCTAAGTGTGGGACTAGAAGCAAGAAAACTCAATCTTATTATGCACAAAACCAAGGTATATCTAGACAGTTCTCTAGCCACTTCTGAAACAGAGTTCTCACTTAAAGAAATGTACAGTAGGAATTAATCTCAATGTGTTCAGTAAATTGAAAGATGATGTACTTGGAAATGATATTCCAAATGATGTAGCCACTCATCAGGCTGATAGGTAGTAGGGAATGTCAGAGCCTGCATGTACCTCCTAGACTTTCTGTTGTCTTTAGATATCAGTCAGCTTTCTGTTTGAAGGCAGATCTGCTGTGGGCAGATCTCTCCACATTCCATCTAGGATTTTTTTCTTTTGCCTGGAAAACTGGCCATTTTTCTTTGAGAAGACCAGAATGCCTTCCTACTGCATAAAAGTCTAATAAGAATCATTGGTCTAGAAGTGGTAAATCAGTAGTGGTGACTTTCTCTGCAGCCTCAGAGGTTTAAAACTATATTGGCTTGCTTTCCAGGCTCCCTGGAGCTGCATACTATTGCAGACAAGGTGATAAAGAGTCCTGCATGTGGACCACAAGGAGAAAGGAAGGTCCAATGGCTTCCTGAGTTTTAGCCTCAGGGAATGCTGGGGCAGCTGTAGCTTGCTCTATCTGCTCCATATATATACATACGTATGTATATGTATGTATATATATGCATATATATGTATTTAATCTAGTAAAGTCTTCTACTTACCATAGAATCATTAAGGTTGTAAAGATCTTTAAGATCATCCATTCTGACCATGCACCTACCACCAGCATTACCCACTAAACCAAGTCCTTGAGCACTAAACCTACCTTTTCCTTAAATACCTTTAGGGACAGTGACTCTGCCAGGTCCCTGAGCAGGCAATTGCAATATGTCACTGCTCCTTCTGAGAAGAAATTATTCCTGTTATCCAACCTGAATCTCTCCTGGTGCAACTTGGGGCCATTCCCTCTTGTTTATCACTGTTACCTAGGAGAAGAGGCTGACTCCCACCTCAATACACATTCCTTTTGGGGAATTATAAAGAATGATAAGAAGAGGCTTGGCAGAGATTTTCTCTAGACTGAACAATACTGCTTCCCTCAGCCACTCCCAACAAGACTTGTGGTCCAGACCCCCCACCAGTTTTATTGCCCTTCTCTAGACATGCTCCAGGGTCTTGATATATGTCTTGTCAAGAGGGGCCCAAAACTGAATATGGAATGTGAGGTGTGGCCTCACCAGAGCTGAGTACCATCACCTCCCTGCTCCTGCTGCCTGTACTATTGCTGATACAAAACAGGATGCTGTTGGCCTTCTGGGTCACCTGGGCATATTGCTATCTCATGTTCAGCTGAGCATTAACCAACATCTCCAGATCCTTTTCTTTCACTTCCTGGGCTGCTGGAATGCTTTATGTACCTGTAGGCTAAGCAGAGGGAATTCATGCTGTTCATCCCAAGGTCATAGTTCAGCATGGCATGTAACCCTGTCACTTGAGCCATGGTGGACCAGAAGGAGGTCTGTTGGTCCCTGTGCTGGCCAGGTCTTCCCTCTTTTTCAAGTTCTTCTCATGCCTGGACTGCTATATGCAGTAGAAGTCACTGTAAGACCTTCTGTAGTATTCAGATGCTTCTCAGATGGAGTGCGTTAAAAGAAATGAAGTCTCTGACCTGACTGGCAATGTAAGTTCTGGAAGGTGTCTCAAGTTAACTCTTGAACTATAAATTCAAAACTACCTTTCATGGCTGCTGAGGTGATGCATACCTGCAGAAGAGTGACTTAACGCAGCCCTTTTCTGCCTTTGAGTCACACAAACTAAAAATCTCAGAAATGGCTTTTGATTTGAGACTTGGAGCAGTAGGATCGATGTAGTTTAGGGCTGAACATTGCAGTACAATTGACTGGGCTCCTGGGTACTTGCAAAATGCTGCTACTGTGATAGCAAATAATAATGACAGCCATCATCATTATGGCTTTTGCTTAAAAGATTTAATGGACAGAGTTAAAGAACTTAAATGTCGATGAACTTAATTCAGTTTCAGAAATGCTGAAGTTCTGCTTTTCAAAGGAAATGTGCCCAGTGTTAATTTGGCTTTCAGAATTAAAACTGGTTTCTAAAGAGGGGATAGCCTTTCTCAGTTGTCTGCGTGGATCTCATGTGGCTTACGTGCCCAGCTTCTCAGCTGCTAACTTATAGGGAATCTGCCCAGGCAGTGTTGTATTTCTTGATTTCCTTCACTCTATGCTGTGCCTTACTGCTGTGTGTATCCTGCAACATGCTGAGTATGCCAGGCTAATGCTGTAAATTACACCATGGTGTAATTGTTCATAAAAGGCCCATCAAGCCACATGTCCCTGCAAAATGACACCAGAATGCCTGCTCAAGTGGCACATAAGTCAGTGATGACTGCCAGATCCAAACTAAAATCTCAGTGGATAGAAAGAAAAATTGTTGATACTTACAACCTTATCTCCAGACCTTTTTGTTTCCCATATCTTATTCCCAGAGCAAGTAGAAGACAATTACTAGTGCTTTCATGTGACTATAAACTACGAATTATTACCCACTGTTTATAATGCTCTACCTTTCTGGTTATCCTCTTTCAATTGAAAATTAGAAAAAAAGGAGAAAATGCAACTTGGGAACACAAGCCATTTGGGTAGATTGTGTTCTTTATTCTATGTTTTTCTTTGCCCTAGCTGAAGTCAACTCATAGGTGCAGGAGAAAATCCAAAATGACTCATTTGTGAGGCAAATTTTAGCTGGCATGAATGCGGTAGCATTGCTGCTTTTCCTTGTCTCGAGAACATTCTTGTTAATAGAAAGCAAAGAGTGCATCAAGACCAAGAGATGAGGATAGAAGTATTGTATTTCCAGTGAAGAAAACAGTGTGCTGGAGCACAGCTCATTTGTGTATGTGAAGACTTTTGGAAATAGCTTTGCATTCTGGTCCTCATGCAATCAGAGCTAGCTTTGTCCAGCTGAACAATGTTTTTGCCTATTTCAATATAAAAATGTATGGCAACCTGCCCCAGAAAGTCCAGAGTAGAGAAATGGAAATGACCTAGTGTTGTGGAAACAGAACCAAATCTCCTATGGGTCTACGGGATGTCAGCTTTCCAGTAAGCACATTTTACTTAAAATGCAGCTTCTTGCAGTTTAGCTTAGAGTAGCTCATCCGTGAGTCACCATGGTTTAATCCAACGTCTGAATTCTTAGCTGGGGCAAATGAGAGACTGGGATGGTCACTGCGATGCAGCTCATGGGTGCAAATTTGGTGGGCATGAAACAGCAAAGCAGCTATTGAAATTTCTATTGCTATGGAAACATGGATATGCATCTGTTTCTGGACACAGATTTTGTAGCTAAGAAAGTAATCCTTATTTCTCCTGACCCTGTTTCAGTCTAAAATAAATTAGGAGAATGGAATCTATGTATTACTTAAACTGGCTTACTGCATTGGGAAGCTTTTTGGTGAAAAGTGGAAATGTGTATCTGGACTGTGGAGTTGAGATGTGGGATTGAAGAGAGTAGAGAGTCTGAATGAGCGGAGAAAAGGGTGGGGGAGAAAAGTGGTCAAAATATTTCAGTTTTTCAGACTGCCATCTGAATGGAAACAAATCTGTGCTTTCTGTCCATTAAAGGGGAAGGAAGGAGTGGTGGTGTTAGGTGGTACCATCCCCGTGTTTGCTGGGAAAGGAGCTCTTGACATTCTAGCACAACTGGGTTAGGTGCCTGAGATCCACGCAACTGTGGGATCAAGATATGGGTGTGATGGAAGCAGCAAGGTTTTTGTCATGCGTCAGACTGCAGTGATATGCACAGGGCTGTCAGACAACTCTGATTGTGTGATTTCCTTTTCATTGCCTTTTTCCATTTGACCCTCATTCCTTTCCAAGCAACCAACCTATGGCTAATTATCTTTTTTATCTTAGTCACAGTTTTTCTACATCCTTGTACGTAAAGCTGCTATTTCTGATACAGTTACCTTGGTAATCTCAGCTTTACCCAGTATTGCTAATATCATCCTCCAGATCTTTCTGGCCTTGCTCGACACAGCTCCCCACATGGCCCCTGATGCTCCTTTCCATTTGTTTGTGTAACTTGGCTATGCCTCACTGTGCTATCTGTAACGTTATCAGTTTCCTGCATCATTACTGGATGCATTCAGCACTTTCTTATTAATTCTCAGATGAGGCTGAGCAGTAAGTTAGGAAGGATGCTTAGCTTGATATACCAGTGCCTTGTTCTACAGCAACACATTTACAGCTGCCCACTTGAAAAACAGGAGGGAGAACACCTAAGATCATCTAGCTCACCAACTGCTTACTTTGGCAGAGGTGCAAATATTTAAAATGAGGAATGTTTAGGTCATTCCTTGTATGTCTTACACAGCTCTTGTTTAGGGCTGAGAGTTTTACTGGAGAAAGGAGTGGAGGAATGATCTTGCAAACCATTTTTCAATTATCTTGTTTCCTCTCTTATTCAGTATGAATAGCTGTGACCTTCCAGGGGGCTGCTTACATAAGTCAGAATTTCTTCCATGTAGAAAATATTCAAGGGTGAAGCTTTTTAGCCATTACGGAAGATATAAACAACAGTAACAAAAACCCACCAGAGGTATTTTGTCTATAGATCTTAATGAGAGCAGGACAATGTGGTGGTTTCACACCACTGGCCACACTGTTCTCTCCCCCACCTCAAAAAGACAAGGGACTGAGATAAGGACAGGAAGATCACTCATCAGTTATCATGGGCAAAACAGACTCAGCATAAAGGAGATTAATATTATTAATGTTTACTGCTAACAGGCTAGAGCTGTGAGAACTAAAAGCAAACTAAAAGCCCCATCCTCCTCTCATCCATCAACTTCTGCCTTCTCACTCCAAAGGAAGTGAGGAGGCACAGAAGAACTGGGACTCTGGTGAGCCTGTAACACCTCATAGGAACACCAAGGTTGGAAAAGACCTCCAAGATCATTCAGTCCAACCATCTGCCTACCACCAGTATTTCCCCAGTAAACCATGTCCTGTAGTACATCTACATTTTTCTTGAGCGCCTCCAGAGTCAGTGACTCAACCACCTTTGTCTCTGCTGTTCCCCAACGGTCACTTCCTTCCCCTGCTTCAGGAGGGAGAAAGTTCTTCCTAAGTAAAAAATAAATAAAAGTTGAATCCCCCAAATCAGGGCTTAGAAATTAATGTAGTGATCTGAGGTTATCCCATGCACTGAGCTTCAGTGCAAAGGGCACTGTGATAATGGATGGATTTGTGCCAAATGGTGGCTCCCTATGGGTAGGAGCTGTTACAGCCAGACCATGGAAAGAATGCTTGGCTGTCTATAAGTGCACCTGGAAAGCATCCATCATCATTACTTATATTGTGCAGGCTCATTAACATTCAGCTCACAGAAGCCAATGGCTGAAAAATCAATGTTTTTTTCCTCCCCATTTCCCTCAACAAGAGACTTTTCCTTCAGTTCCTTTGGAAGAGAGCTTTTACTACCTTGGAACACTGTCCAGAGGGGTGAAAAAAATGAACAGGAAAAATGGTATGCAAGGGGAGGAAAATAAATGAATTCCAATTGTCAGCTTTGAAGTTGCAGGGTTTGAAATGCATTTTCATGGCTCAGTGGAAAAAAAAAAAAAAAAGAGTGGGAGAAGCATCTCTAACCTTTTAGTCTGGCAAGAGATAAATATTGTAGACTATTTGGGCCAGAACTTCTCACCTAAAGTATGTCCCTGTTGGTGGGAGAGGTGTGAGAGCCATTGCGATGTGATGTATTTTTCCAGCTACACTGATGCTTCTTTTTCTTTTCCTTTTGCCAAGCTTCTTTGGCAGCTGTTACTCAACTTGTTTCAGTTATTCCTTGGAGCTGGGCAGTGCTAGGAGGTCCCTTCTAGATGTAGGGCCAACAGCTGCCAGAGATGAAAAATTTGAATGTAAACAAGTAAAACAAAGAAGGGGAGAGCTTGTGAGAAAGCAGAGCCAGGTACTGGGATTAACCTGCCTCAGGCACTGATGGTTATGATGCCACAAAGGCATAAAGTTGTGAGCGTTTTGGACAGCCCTGATGAAGTGATGGCACATAGTTCATTAGTCTGCAATAGCAACCTCAAACTTTAATGTTGGGACGGAAATGTATTCTTGACAGCAAGCTGTGTCATTCTCAACAGGGAGAGATTGGAACCTCTGATGAATAACCCATTGCATAGATTTAATTATGCTGTGAGTTATTCAATAGATTACATTCCTAGTTAACATGCCTAACTTTTATTAGTTGGGATTATTCTGAGTCTATGCTACTTGCATCCACTAAAAAGTCTGAAAAAGAAGAAAAGTACATGCTTTTTTTGTTTGTTCAGTGTCTGAACACTGAGAGACTATGGATTCTCATAACTCATTAGCAGGACATAATGTTTTAGAGAAAGAATTTATATTACAGCTCACTTGGGACCTTCAAGCTTTTGTGTGACTTGACTGAGTTTTCCATGTCCAAAACTTCTCTAAGAATCTAACTTTTCTGACATGTTTTTTTTTTTCATGAAGTAGAGCCAAGATGAAGGAAATGATTTTGTAGCCATAATCATGAAGGTCAGAAAAAGAAATGAAAGCAAAGAGTGCAAGATTTATATTCACTTGTTCCTCTGAGTTTCTCCCAAGTAATTTGGGAGGAACTCAGTTTTGAGTGTTATGAATGTTCTGTAATGAATAACGTTGCAACTGGAACATTATCAGTGCGATCTGAAGGTGGGTTTGGAGATCGCATACAGGCTGCTCAGCAGTGGAAATGGAGCTAGTTAAAATTCAGCTGTTTTCTGCATGAGTCAACATGGGACTGAAGTGGTAGGAGTTGGAATATCTGCACATCTTTTGTTATAGATAATGTAATTATATTATCACTTCAGCTCAACTATAAAAAGAACTCAAATTTGCACTAAAAAGATCTTTACCCCCTTTCTGCTGATCGCTGCTTAGAAGAGTATTTTACATGAGAGGTTTGTTATCTTTAATAGCACTAAAATTACTTAAAGCAATTACCTGCATCATTTTAAGCTCTACAGAGGTTATTAAAATAGTCTCATGGCAACTATAAAGAAATACGAAAATAAGTGAAGAGTAAATTTTATTTTGTCTCAAAGTTATTTTGTTGAGGTATGCTTGGTCATTAGTTTGTAAATAGGCAGCTTTACTGAATACCTTCCTCTTTTTGACCTCCTCCATTCCCCAATTAGAAGTGGGCCTGACTTTAAAGAACCCATTTCAACTTCAGGACAAACAAAAATCCCTCTAAACCGAGTATCAAAGTAAACTACGTGGCAACCTGACAACAGCATCCTTGGACAGAAACAAATCTGAGCTTCGAAAATATTAAGACTTTTACAGTGCAATATAGTAGAAACTAACTACTTAAAGGAAGATGTAGTGTCACATCTTTCACACAGCTCTGATTTTTATTTTTTCCCCTCTCTTTCCCTTTTGGTAGAAATCTCCTATAGCATCCAGTGACGTAGGGTCAACGAAAGAACTTTCCTCTACTGAAGTTTATTAGCTGTTGGTCTAGGATCCCATTGGGCAGAGATAATTCTGCAGGTTTTTGTATAATCAGAAAGCTGCGTTGGTTAAGCCTTGGAGAACAATTCTCTGTTGTCAAGGACACAGTTTAACAAAATTTCATTGCTGGCTGTGATGTATCCCTCATCACTTGTACTTGTGTTCTTATGATTTTTATCTCCCACATCAGTGTACAAGAGCTGAAATATAGAGCTAAGGTGTGGCTTTTTGTATAATAATGATGTAGATGGAAATTAGTATAGTTTTAATTAAAGGATGAAAGGAACAATTAATTCAGAGGGTTTTAACTTCTATGCTGGAGACCCAGCAGATCTCCTGAAGTAGGGCAGGAATTTATTCAAACATAATACTGCAGTGTGACAACAGCATCACTGGACATGAAAGCAAAATTAACTGAAATAATGGAAAAGTTAGAGTAATTATGTTACCATTTCATTTATTCTTACAAGTACTGTTGAGATATTACAAATGTGCTATCTGCTGCAATTAATAATCTCCTCTTGCTGCGCAGTTGTCATTAAACCAAACAGTTATCTTTTACTATTTTTAGTTTTGCTGAAGCGCACAGTGCATGAAAACATGGAGACCTTTCTCCAAACATGCGAAGTCTGATGCTAGGTGGCAGTTTGGTCATGATGTGGTGTGTTCTCCCTCAGAAGCAGTGATTAGAAATCAATTACATTCATTGTGGAAGAGCTACCATTTGCTGATTCAAGCAGCCCTTTTCTGGCAATTTTACACTTAACGTTTCCTTCCCTCCCATCTCCACTGATAAGAGCTGTAATCAGAGATTAACACTTCTGCCATCAGTAAAGCCTGAATTCAGAGATTGTGTCAAAATCATTACCTGTTATTGAATGAGAAATATTTTAGTTCACAGTCACACAGGCAAGTTCTTTTTCTGCCATTTTAATGTGTTTTCATGGAATTTGAGGACAGGAGGGAGATATTCAGATCATCTGATCATTTTTTTTGTGATTCACAAAAAGTCTTTATATCCTACCTAGGTTCTTCCCAGTGAGTTTGAATCATAGAATCACTAAGGTTGGAAAAGACCACTAAGATCGTCTAGTCCAAATATCAATCCATCACCACTATGAACAGATTAACTGAAAGTAAACAAACTGTTGGGAAATAGCAGTAAGGAAGCAGAGTAATGGAAATACCACAAATATCTGAGGCTCCTGCAGTGACAAGGAACTAACTTAATGCTGGATATGACCACATGGGCAGGAGACTCTATGTCTCAGGGCTCCATCAAAAGCTAAAATCCAAGTGAACAAACCATCCCAACAGCTCTAAAAGCTCAGGATGGTACAACCAAGGGGAGATTTTTTTTTTTTTTCCTAGGGTGTGAATCTGATGAAGCTTTTTTTTGAGCTCTAGTCCCTGTGCTCTGCTGGTTGTTGGCCATAGTCAGAAAGCAATAAATTCTGAGTATGCTTGGCCATCTGAGTATTTCTTTCTGGCTAATGAAGCAACTGGAACTCCGAAGACCTGTCTTTGTATCTGGCTTTGCCAGGACTGCTCAAGATAATCATTTTCTTGCCCCAGTGTAGGTCAGCAGAGGTAACATGTAACATCACAACTGTTAAACTCGGAAAAAATTAGCATGGAATCAGATTGCCCAAAGCTGGCTTGAGGGCTGTCTTCTCCAAAGTTACCCTTGCCTGTTTAGCTCATTGCTAGAAGACACCAATGCTATTTCTAAATTGGACTAATCTAATGTAGGTTTGTTGCCAGCTCCAGTTTTCATTTAATCTCTCTGAGTCTCCCAGGTAAAGTCAATAGATTGAGGGTGAGCTCCGGTTGTTCCCCTGCAGTTATAGATGTTTTAGGTGCTCTGCAGCAACTATTCAAGAAAAGCCAAGATCCCTGTAGGCACTGTGTCATATCTGCCAACCCTGTGCTTGCCAAAATACCCTAGATTATCTTAGATGCATATGGTTGAGGCAGTCATTAAGTCATCAAGTTAAGGAGTAAGACCTATATTGTAGATGTAGCATGTATAAATGGTGAGAGTTATCTTGTTCTTAAATGTACACAGTTTTTGATATAACAATTGGATTAGATGACAGTAAAGGTCTTTTCCAACCTTAATGATTTTATATATGTCTATATAGCACACAAACATATGTGTAAGCACAAATCTAGAGGATTAAAATAATTAAATTTTAAGATTAACTAGTTGCCGTCCTGGAATTTGGACAAAGCTGACACAAGATCTTCTAAGGCAGGTGTAAGCCTAGCAAAGGTAACACTATACACCTATCGAATGATAAACTTTATCCATTAAAAAGGAGGGGAAAAGAACTTAGAATGTACAGATTTTCTAGTGTGATCATGATGAAAAGAGTTCAACTTACATGAGTAGAGTAATTAAAAAGTGGAGATAAAGGGGATAAGATGAAAACAGACTGATTACATATAATTCATTGCTGTATAACTTCTTTGGTAGATAAAATAATAGGACTGAAGTACAGCAGTTGAATGAAATTCAGTGCTACAAAGTGCAGTATCACTTACTTGGGAACATATAACAAGAATTTCTGCTATAGTCTTGGAAATTGCCACATAAATAGTAGGGACAAAAAGAGGACCTATTTGTACTCACTGATCATAGGATGGCTATGGGCCTTCAAGGTGAGAGCGAGGAAGAAGAAAATGGCTTGTAAGAGCACCTCACAAGGTATTTCTGGTAGAAACTGGGAATTACCTGGTGCTGTAAGATCTCATCTGGAGCAGTAATAGTCAGTCCTACTTGCATGTTCAAGGAGGGTACACTCAAAGTTTAAATGATGGAGAATGTACCTTAGTGAAATAAATGACAATAACTTTCCTTTTTTTTTAATCTAAAAAACTGCACTGTGGGAGAGGAATAAGGCTATATAGACACAGATATATAAAAGGACTGCAGCTACATCATAATCTTTAATGCAGGATGATGTTTAGGATAAGCAACTATCCTGGTGGAAGTGGAAATAGCTTTAAAAAGACTATGGCTACGTTTTACCTGAATGTTTGAAGGAAGCTGGTAAGCTGTGGGTATTTGTAGTTCTGGAATGACTTTTCTGTAGAAACAATAGGAGTGAAAATATAGTTTGGTATGGAGCCTAATGTGTTTGGGGTTGTAATTTTAGCATGCATTTGTCTAAAAATGTTTAGGGAATGAAATGGCTGACTGAAGAAATTTCTCTCAATTTTATGTCCTACATTCAAAAGCATAATTTTCTGTCTCTGATGAAACTAACTATGGCTTGTTTGGTTTCTTTTTCCCTTTCTAACTTTTCATTCCATGACACATCTAGACTAGAATTGATTTAGTCTTTTCTACTTATATCCCTGAAGTTGATGACAATTGATGTTCTTTCATTTGGGTTTCAAAGGTGTGAACCACATGATCAATTTATGCCTTGCCACAACTCACCTCAGGACACGATATATACCTGGCATCTAGTTTCTGGGTAACAGATCTTTAGGACAGCTTAATGACTGATGCAGCTGTGCAAGTGGTGATGATGAAAAGAAAATCCATATTTCAGCTTTTGCTCAAAATAGGTGACATTCAATCAGTAATTCTGAGGGAGGACAAAGGCAGAAATGTGAGAGATTTTGGACTCTGCTTATTTTTATACCTGTCAGTAGAAATGGTTTGACTCCTAGACACTGGAAGAGCGGGGCAAATAACCTGTTCATTGCTAAATGAGCTTTTTAATGCAAAGTTGATGGGGTCTGAGATGTCATTGTTAGGAGAAGCTGAAAAATGTCACTAATTTTTCTTTACAGAATCCTGATCAGAGGTTAAATGAAGAATAGAACTGCATAGGTGTCAATTCTGTGGCAAGGAAAGTGGGAAAAAATCTGAGAAACAACTTTGAGGTCAATGGCCCCAATTCACCAAGCTTTATACATGTCTGACTTAAAGCGTATTGATGAGTTGTGTGAACTGACATAAAACTAGCCCACAGAAGATGTGGGTCCCCCACCCATGGAGGTGCTCAAGGCAAGGTTGGATGGGGCCCTGGGCAGCCTGATCTGGTGGAGGGCAATGAGCCCATAGCTGAGGTGGGTTCTGGGTAGGCTTTGAGGTCCCTTCCAACTCAAGCCACTCTATGGTTCTATGATTATGATTCCACTGTGCACTGTCGTGAAATACCAACAGCAGATTTGTGTCTGTGTGGATCATCATCCACTCTGACTTAGGCTATGGACTGGAAAGATGGTCGCACTGACTGAAGGAAGGCAGGGAACTGTGTTATTTTTTGTGTAGTTTGAAACCCTGTGATATATTTACTTCTGGAATAGAAATCCTGTTAAATTTCTGAGAAGAAGGACAGGGCAAAACACTAGAAGCTCACATGAGATGCAATCTGTCTCAGTATGCAAGTAGGAAACAGAAAAACTTCAACTGAATGTGAAATTTAGACTAAATGATCAAATGATGTTTTGCTTTGGATTCATGCAGCTGGGTTTTCTCTGGATCTCTGCTTGGTCCAGATTCCATGTTGCAGTGCAGAAGAGAGCTGAGAGATGTCACTGAGAGAAAAGACTTTATTGAAGTCCTTAGAACAAATGGGGTATATAAAGAGGGTAATGAGAAGGGAGATGATCCCATATAAACAATACTGTTTAATGGTGCTAGGAAGAAGATGGGCAAGAGCTGGTCTAAAGATGGGACAGATGGCTTTTACCTGTTTTCCTGGGCTCTGAATGCCCATTGTGCTGCTTTGAGGACAGTTACTGCTATACCTGGTCTCACGGGTGCCATAGAGGTCCCATAGTCACCATGGGACAGGATGAAGCAAGCAAATATGCTATTTACCATAGTGAACCCCTTGCAATTAGCACCTGTGTGGAGCTGTGTGTGGCCCTAAAATTGATGTTTTTTGCTCTCTGGTTTGCAATATTCAGCTGCTACACCCTGCAGGCAGGTAATTGGACTTTCAGTGCCTTTTCTTTGAACTGTTTGCTGGAGCACTGGAGGATTTTGCTGGATATTTTATCTTTTATGCATCGTTCACATCCTTTTGGCACTTTTCCTAACATAGCAGTGATGCTTTTTGACCTGTTTCTGATTTTTATTATTTTTAAAAAAGCATACTCCCTGCTGGACCTGGATTAGGAGCAGCTCTTCCTTTAAGCTACTTAGAGATGAATTTTAAGGAGCAGAATGGAAGGAAAGGAAGAAGTTACACCTGACTTCATGAGATGAAAAGCAGTATTATAATATCTCAGTGCACATGGGAGGGATACCATTTCTTCAGCAGAGAAGCACAGGGTAGATGGGAAAGAAAAGATTGTTCCAATCTCTTTATGAAAAATAAAGCTAATCCTGCAACAAGGGAAGGAAAGAAAGCAGGGAAACTTGTTGGCAAATAAAGGAGACGTGAAGGTAAAGTCTTATCTGTAAACCCGTGCTTTAGGAGGTGTACAGGCAGCTCCATCACCCATAGGACAAAGCCATGGCTGCTTTCAGCCAGTGCAGCATCTGCTTTATGGTAGTGGAACTTGCAGGATATCTCAGTCCCACAAATGATTCAGACTGCTGGGTGATGAGATGCTTTCATTTCAGGAAGCACTATGAAATTAGGCTTTTCATTACAGCATTGAAGTACTGGGGGAAAATCTATTAAGGCAGGCCTAATTCAGCTGAGGGACTGGGTCAGCAGGCAGCACAGCGAGGGGAGTGGAAGATTCTAATTTGCACAAAATATCTACCACAAGTAAACACACCAGGGGTGACATTTAAATGGTCTCTTTGCTCTAGCTGTGTTACTGAAACCAACAGCATAAAAAAAAGCAATTTGTGGCTGATGCTGAACTAAGGGGAGAGTCTGATGTGACAAATGACAGAGTGGCTGCCCAGGGAATCTGGATTAATTTGAAGATGGGGCGAGCAGAAACCCCATGAGGTTCGGTGAGGGTAAGCTTGAAGCTTTGTGCTTGAGGTGGAGAAACCAGCTGAGTGCCACAAACCAGCTCCAGTGGAGAAGACCTGGGGTTAACAAGGGATGCTGGGTTGGACTCGATGATCCTTATCGGTCCCTTTCACCTTGGGTTGTTCTGTGATTCTAAAATGTGATTCACAAATGCCCTCTCACAGTGATCAGCCACATCCTTGACATCTTGACAGACTTGAAAGGTGGGCCTGGGTGAACCTAATGAGGTTCAACACAGCAAAGTGCAGGGTTTTGCACTTGGGCTGGAGGAACCCCAGGCATCTATACAGACTGGAAGGAGCAGTCCTTGAGAGCAGCTCTGCGGAGAAGGACCTGGGGGTTCTGATGGATGACAAACTTAACACGAGCCAGCAGTGTGCTCTTGCAGCTCGGAAAGCAAATGGTATCCTGGGCTCCATCATGAGAGGGGTGGCCATCAGGGACAGGGAGGTGATTGTCTCTCTCTACTCTGTTCTTGTGAGGCCCCATCTGGAGTACTGTGTCCAGGTATGGAGCCCCCAGTACAACAGAGAGCTGTTGGGGAGGGTCCAGAGAAGGGCCACAAAGATGATCAGGGGGCTGGAGCACCTCCTCTATGAAGACAGGCTGAGGGAGCTGGTCTTATTCAGCCTGGAGAAGAGAAGGCTGCGGGGTGACCTCATTGCAGCCTTTCAGTACCTGAAGGGAGCTTATAAACAGGAAGGGAGTAAACTCTTTGAAAGAGTAGATAACAGCAGGACAAGGGGGAACGGTTTTAAGTTGAAAGAGGGAAGATTTAGGTTGGATGTTAGGGGGAAGTTCTTTACCAGGAGAGTGGTGAGGTGCTGGAACGGGCTGCCCAGAGAGGTTGTGGATGCCCTGTCCCTGGAGGTGTTCAAGGCCAGGTTGGATGGGGCCCTGGGCAGCCTGGTCTAGTGAATGGGGAGGTAGGTGGCCCTGCCTGGCAGGGGGGTTGGAGCTGCGTGATCCTTGAAGTCCCTTCCAACCCAGGCCATTCTGTGATCCTGTATGGTCAGCAAGCAAGAGGAGGTGTTATTCCCCACAGTTGGCGGTGCTGAGGCTGAACCTAGAACTGTTCCTACATCTGGAGAGGATACAGCTACTATCCAGCTAGGGCTGTAACACTTGTGCCATGGAGGTGGGCTTGCTTGGGCTGGTAAACACAAAAATGATTAGAGGGCTGGAGCACTTCCCATCCGAAGACAGGCTGAGGGAGCTGGGCTTGTTCAGCATGGAGAAAAGACAGGCTGAGGGGTGACCTCATTGCAGCCTTTCAGTACCTAAAGGGAGCCTCTTTGACAGCAGGGGAGTCAACTCTTTGAAAGGGTAGGTAATAGCAGGACAAGGGGAAATTATTTTAAGTTGAAGGAGGGAAGATTTAGGTTGCATGTCAGGGGGAAGTTCTTTACTATGAGAATGGTGAGGTGGTGGAACAGCTGCCAGAGAGGCTGTGGATGCCTTGTCCCTGGAGGGGTATGGTTGGATGGGGCCCTGAGCAGCGTGGTCTAGGATTAAATGTGGAGGTTGGTGGCCCTGCCTGTGGCAGGGGGTTGGAGATTTGCAATCCTTGAGGTCCCTTCCAACCCAAGCCATTCTGTAAAACACAGCTGGATAGCACTCCCTCTCTGAGAAGATTTCAGGGCTCAGACAGATAGATGAATGCAGGACTGTGCAGATCTGTGCTGCTGTTGGTCTTGTTTTGGGCATTTGTGATGGTTCCATCGCTTTGGGACTTGAGACCTCCAGAGATTGCTTCCACCTAACGTTTCCATGACATTGTGAGAAAACCAGAAGAGTGATCTTGAAGTTCTATCCTTTGAGTGACACTATAAAGTGTTATGCTAATAAATTTTCATATTTAAGCAGCAATGATAAGGCCCAGAGCTTTTTCCAGGGATTAATATTTGGCTGGAAGAGTTTATGGCTTGAAGCAAGACTGCAGGGCATTAAGGTAGTCGGTCATCAGTTTCCCAGGAAATGCCCAAGAGTAAGGCTGTTGCTGCAGTTGGAAGAGCATGTTTTAAAGGATACTGAGTCACAGGATTTGTTGTCATGCCTTATTTCATTTGCTGTGAAATAATTTCTGAGGAAACAAAGGCAGAAGTATCGAAACGATTTCTCAAAGAGGGCAGGGAGCTGAGCAGGGAAGGGGAAGTGCCTGAAATGGTTAATACCAGAGATGGCTGAAAATGATTTGACAAGGATTACAGGGCTTTCTGCATGCTCCCTGCAAGAGGTCATCTAATATGATTGATGCTTTAGCAAAATTTTAAAAGGTTGTACATATGTAGCCATTAGCAACTTCAACCAACCTTGAAATGTTATTTGTACGAATTTATCTCTAGTTTTCTGCATTTATTCATAAGCAGATCTTGCTTGTTATTTTTTTAAATGATTTTGGTTGCCATTCAAAATGATTTAGTGATGTTTTCAGTGTGATATTTTTGTGTTGTGTACAGAAGTTAACTGCAATAGTGGCTTTCAGGAATCACTTTAATGAATTTTTCACTTAAGTTTTGCTTTTTTTTTTTCCTTGAACTTTCTTGTGTGTAGATATGAGCCGAAGAATAAATAACAGAAAATCACGAATTGACTTTGCATAGCATATCCAGTGAGTTTGTACTTTTCATTCTGTAGAAATAGTAAAAAGATGTAGGAGGATGAGATGAAGAGACAAATAAGATGACTGTAGTTCCTGTTATTTCTCTTCAATGTCATGTTTATGTCTGGGACAGGGACTGCACGGGCACAGGTGCTCAGAGCCCCATTCAGCCTGACCTTGTGATGGATGTCCCATCCCTGGAGACACTCATCTCTGCTCAACTTGTTCCAGTGTTTCACTAAAGCAGTTCTGGGTCAGGATTGCATCTGCTGTGTAGGGAATGTTTGCTTTAGGAGTAATAACACAACACCAACATCTTCCCAAGCCTATTTGCATAAATTACAGCAGTCCTTTACTCTTTGTGCTAAGTACTGTGTCCTATTGAGTTATCTTGGACGTGCTTGTGAGCTGTCTATATGTGGCCTTCCAATACTTGAAGGGAGCATGTGAACAGGAGGGGAAACAGCTGTTTATGAGGGTTGATAGTGATAGGACAAGGGGGAATGGTCTTAAACTGAGACAGAGGAGGTTTAGGTTAGATACTGGAAGTTTTTCACACAGAGGGTGGTGATGCACTGGAACAGGTTGCCCAAGGAGGTTGTGGATGCCCCATCCCTGGAGGCATTCAGGGCCAGGCTGGATGTGGCTCTGGGCAGCCTTGTCTGATGGTTGGTGGCCCTGCACATAGCAGGGGGTTGGAACGAGATAATTGTTGTGGTGCTTTTCAACCCAAGCCATTCTATGATTCAAAGACATACTCTGTAGCTATAGGCTTGTGCTGGCTTTTTGAGGCAGAGTTGAGTTTTAAAGGAGGATGCACCTTTCCAGAGCTGTGAGCCAGAGAAGGTACATCTGAGAGATCCTGAAGCTCTGACACCAGGAAACGTGGGAATCTGGGTCTGGTTTTAGGAACCTAAGAGCAGATGTTCATAGTTACAACAGCTTAAGTTGGAGCCCAGTAATTTTTTTTTCTTTCCAACTGCATGTGCTAGAGTAGAAATCAGTATTGCTTTAGAAAACTGCTTCATTGGAATGCTGGAGAAGCCCTTCCCAGCATTGCAGATTGTTGTGGTGCTTTATTCACTTGGACAGTGAGCAGGGAGAGTAGGAGGTGCAACCAGCCAAGACCTGTAGCTTTCAAAGAAACTGCTAAACAAGACGCCTGTGTTCAACACTTGTTCTCCCTTTCTGCCTCAGCAAATGGGACCCAGACTGCTTTTCTGACTTTGCTCTCTATTGCTGTCAATCATGACGGTCTGCACACCTGTGTTTTTCTTTCCTACCAATTATTTCACGGCTGCCAGATGCGTGCTTTTATTTTCTTCTCTTTTCTTTTGCAACATCAGGTGTTGATAACCTCTGGAGGCAAAGTCCTAGCTTGATGGACTGGTGATATGATACAGTCTGACAAAGCCATGGCCCCCGTTATTTCTGCTTCATGCTATTTCCCTGATAGAAATAGATCATTTGTCATTGTTTGAAAATCTACACATTTGTCCCCAGAAGTTTGAAGTCTCCCTTTCTTTTAATTCCCCAGGAGAGACACAGTTGCAAAAGATCTTTTTGTCCTGCTTTGTCATTTTTCCATTACCTTGTGCAAGATGAACATCCCAGTAGGTACATAGGATTTGCTGTAACCAATCAGTGTATTTGTTTATCCAGTTCCCAGAAGAATTCAAAACCTTTTAAAATGTGCATCCATTTCAGTAACTCAAAATGAGATTCAAGAATAGAGTGCATGTCACTATGATATAATTGGAGGATGTATGTGAACAAGGCAGTAACAATTCATGAAAGCTCCTATGGAAATCCTCATCTTAAACCACCTTAAACTAATCAGTTAAACTAGACAACATACTTAGGATGAAATACCTGTGAGTACTTAATGATCATTGTTTTGGGACATGATAGAACAAGGGGAAATGGTTTCAAACAAAAAGAGGGGAGATTTGGATATAAGGAAGTTTTTAACATTAAGAGTGTTGAGGCACTGTCACAGATTGCCCGGAGAAGTGGTGGATGCCCCATCTCTGGAGACAAATAAGGTCAAGGTGAATGAGGCTCTGAGCACCTGATGGAGCTGTAGGTGTCCCTGTTCATTGCAGGGCAGTTGGACTAGATGGCCTTTAAGGTTCCTTTCCAACTCAAATGGTTTATGTTTCTATGACATAGCATGAAGTGCAAAAGACACAGGAAGTCCACAAAATCCACATTAGCTGCTCTTTCACCTCTGCTCGTCTGTGCAGCAAAGCCTCCGTGCTTAGCATCAGTGCAAGTAACATCCATCGCATCTCTGAGCTGTGGGTACAATGCCTGTGAGGGATGGGATGTGTCCCTCCATCTGCAGCAGCACAGGACTCCTTGCTTGGTCATGTGGAGCATGTCTGCACTGGGGTAACGATTGCTGTGATCAGTGCACAGCAGGTATGCTTTTTACCTTTTTTAAAAATCAGTCTTACACAAAGCTCCTTATGCTTTATCCCCTTTGCCTCCAGCACTGTGTGTGTGTTTTTTGCTAGCCATTGAAGTCTTTCGTGCTGTTTCCAATACCTATGGGAAATCAAACATATAAGTTTTTTCTTGCATTGCATACAGAAAAGAATTAGGGTCCCTACTGCCGCTGAATTGCCAGTACAACCATATCGGAAATTTGTTGCAACTTTGACAGCTTTTTCCCAGTGTTCCACATTCATCTTTTCCTCTTCTGATTTTTGCTCTTTTCAGACCTCCTTCCTAACCATCTGTGGATGCCCTCTTGTCTTTGCTGCCTGTCTTTTAAAATATGAAACATCAGATGAGATATCGTGTGGCAAGAATAGGTTGCGTCTCTTCAGATGCTGTGTTGTTAAACCATGGAGATCATTGTCAGATGCTTGGATGTTTTGGGCACCAAACTTTCTGAGATGGGTTCAAAGAGAGCTTAAATAAAATTATAGAGAAAATAACTGTAGACTGTGAGGTGCAATGTTATTTACATAAGTCAGAAAGCCACAAGGTCATTGGAGCTGGAAGGACACCATTGGGGTTGGATAGCTACTCACCTGCCTTGCCCTTATCCACTGAAATACTCACATTATCCATTTCCAAAAGACAGTGCATTGGCCCTGAGGAGCCATCCTCATGCTTTGATCCCTTACCTTGCTCGTAACGCTCTCTTCTGCTTGGGCATCAGTCCTTCCTTTGTTTTCTTTTAGCAAAACTTTTGGGTGGGTATCTTCAAGCTGGACTGTTTTTAGCTATCTTTTCTCTATTAAGCTGTAGATTTACTAAAAAAGAAATTCCACCTGCTGTTACACAAGATGTGCATTTTTACTTTGGTAACAGTACGTGACAAGTAAAATAAAAATAAAGTGTAAACATATACAAGCACACCCACAGATATAACACCTTAGTTCTACTGAAATTGCCATGCTTTGTTTTGGAAAGAGAGAAAGATGTCTGTGGACAGATTAATGCACAGGTTTGTGTCATGTTTCTGCTTGCCTAGCAGCAGGACTGCTCACTGGGGCTTGAGCATGTTTTGTTTCCAACAGGGACCTTGCCTAACTATTTCGTGTACCTGTCTATGATATTCAGTGTCGTGGATACCCATATCATTTACAGGCTAAAATGACTGCTTTGAAAAATAACAGAGAAAGAAGGATTCACACCGGGTATTGTTGGTACTAAATTTTCAAACTCTTCTTTTTAGCAGAGCTCCTTTGCATAAAGGCAAAGGGGAACACTTCATCATATGAGCCACTCTCATCAATACCCCTGAATAAACCTTTTTTAATGACAAAAGAGGGAATACCATACTTAGGGGCATAGGAACTCCTATTTTCACTCTCTCTACATCTTCAAGTGTTTTCTAGACTGTATTGGATGGCAGAAACTGGGAAGAAAATAGGAGAGGTCAAAGCAGTGTGATTGTCAGCTCAATGAGCTGAGGTTTTGTTCAAAGCTTTCCTTTCTTTTCTGTGTTATTAATTTGAATAATTACAGCTGAGAGCAGAGAGAAGGTTTGGCTTATTCTCATAGTTTAGGAATGGGGAGTGAAGCACATTGTTGTATGGGTGATGCACGTGTGTGGGAGCGTGCATGTGTTGTGCGCATGAAGATGCATTCATGTTTCATTGATGCAAAGTCTGTCTACTGACTAAACAAGACATGACAAGTTGATGGCCCTACTTTCTCCTCCCAAAATTGTTCTGTGATGTCAAGTTGCATAATGTCATATGAAAGACACATATGAAAAAGTACCCTCCATACAGGCCTAGAGGAATAAATTAATGAGCTATAAACAGCAAAACAATCATGAATGCTCTTCTGGACATCTGAGACCAGAAGCCTGGATCTTGACATCCAAAGCCACTGGCCTGAAGCTCTTGAGCTCATGGCAAATCTCCCCAACACGTTGCGGCAGCAGGTCTCCTCCTTGCTTGTCAGCTGCATTGCACTCGAGGGAGGCATCATGTTAGAAGCCAGGAACTCTCATAAAGTTTCAAAAGCAGCATAAACCTTGCTGCCTGGCTGTGTAAACGGTGATGTGAGGGTAGTTGCACTGATCAAATACAGGTTGGGAGACCAGTAGCTGTTGCAGATCTTGTAGGAGGGTGAGCTTTCCTATTCCACAGGGCTTCTGTGAACAGAAGAGTCTGACGTTGTACCTCTAAATATTGCCAAGGAAGGTGAGATAGCCACAGGAAATGGCACAAATCCCAGTGCACATGCTTACGCCTACCTCTAACATGACCTGGACTAGATCCCACTTCTGTGGTCACATTAAGCTAGCTGGACTACTGACACGATGCATTAGGGCATCTTCCTGCGCTTTAGCAGGCGGCTTCATCACTCATGTCATGTAACTGCTCTGCTCCTACCTCAAAGGCTATGAGCTGGAGTAATTAGCTCACATTCTCTTAGAAGTCTGAAGGGGTTCTATTTCTGATTGTTTCTGATCCAGTAAGCTGAATTTTAAAATGAAGCATTCTTCTCATTCCTCTCCCTAAAGCTGTCAGTGCAAATAGTAGTGTCTTTTGTGTGAACTCTCAGGATGGATGTGCAGAGGAGCTTTTCTAAAAGGCCACTGGCCAAGGCTCTGGCCAGGCATTTGCAAAAGCAGCAGGGCACCATATCCAGAGAGACAGCACTAGTTTTGTACCAGGCAGGCAGTGCCACTGAACTTTAATCTTACCTGTATCTGAAAATACCACCGTAACCTCACAGAAGAGAGCAAACACTCTTTGCTCCATGTGCCTTGGTTGAGAGCTTTGGGTGAGAAAGGCTTTATTGAGAACACGCTCCATGCCTTAGTGGAGGGCCTCCTTCAGTCCTTGTTGGAATTTGCTTTCTGCATCTTTCCCAGATTAGGAGGATGCTGCTTTAGTTGACAGGAGCAAAAGCAAAGCTTTTTTTAGGAAAACATTTCCTTCCTGTCCATAGAGTTACCTCCCTTTCTGGGATAGCGATCAGGGATGCGCTTGCTAAAGAAAAGTTCAGTTTCTCTTTATTTAACACCTTCCAGGTAGGCTCACTCATAGTTGCTGTTTTTATACATCTCCTTGGAATGCTGAAGCATTTGGCACACACTCGCATGGTGGGAAAGATCATTTCTGAGGCCACGAGTGCATCAACTCAGATGTCTGAAGCTTCTCTTTGCAGGGTGTTTTCTGCCATCTGCAAATAACTCATTCTTTGATTTCCTTTTCCCCAGCTTGTTGAGGCATTGTTGTCAGGAGACTCTGCAAATGTCAAAATCATTATCAGTCACAAGCAAGCAGGCTCTTAAGTGAACTTTTGTTCTCCTGTCTAACTTGCTGAACTCCAAAGAAAAGGCCACAACACTGGCAAGGAAATGGCCTTTGGAAATCACTAAATGTTAATAGCAACATTTAAAAAATAGATATATATGTAATATATTTTTTTCTCCTTTCAGAGTTTTCCTTGGTTTTCATCCTCATATTTTCATATAGTTATGGTACATGTTTGTGTTTACTTACATATACAAAAATAAAATATAGGTCTAAATGTTAGAATAAGTCTTCCCCTTCACAGTTTTGCTCAGGCATGTAGCATCTCCTTGCTCGTGAAGCACACTGCTGCCTTGTGACAGGAGCCCACTGAAAATAAATAAAAAGTAGAAAAAAAAAGGTGTGAAATAACAGCCTTGTTTGATGCCTTGTGCTGTCTCCATCCTTCTTTTTTATCCTTTGTTCACACTGCTTCCCTTCTCCATCTATTTTGATCGAAACATGACAGGCAGACCTGATACTCAGCTGCCTTAGTCCGTAAATGTCTCTTCGGATGATGCCATGCTCCAAACAAAATTCAGGGCAATTGGAACAAATATCCTGAGTCCATTATTAGTTCTTCTGCTTTATTAGGACATTTTTTTCCCCTTTATGTCTCCCAAAGTGGTTATCTCAGGTCCTGTCAGGTCTGCCTTGGCTTCAGGAGTCTCCTGGATTCTACTGCATGGCAAAAGCTGTTTTTGCCATTAATCACCCAAACGACTGTGAGCCATTAGAGCTGCTTCTGATTTATTTCTGGCACACAATCTGACTGTCCAGGCACTGTGCTGTCATATTCTGTCTTTCACTCCAAAGGAATTCGAAGTGCCTTACAAAGAAACAACCTAACCATTCCTAACCATTTAGGAACTGAACTCTGAACCCAGGCTTTCTTTGTGCCTCCATGAATAGCCTCCCTTTCCCTTCCACAAAATGTAGCTTGTGCTGAACTCCTTTTTAATAGTAGGCAACATGTTCATGACTGCACAGAAAAGCTTGGGAAATAAATCTTATTTTACGTCTTCTTCAGTCTTGAGGTCACATCTGTAAAAAGTCTGTTTTGGGGGTAATGTGGTTCAAGCAGTCTCTAATTTGTATTGTATTCACACAATCACAGAATGGCTTGGGTTGGAAGGGACTTCAAGGATCATGAAGCTCCAAACCCCCACCACAGGCAGGGCCACCAACCTCCACATTTAATCCTAGACCAGGTTGCCCAGGGCCCCATCCTTGAACACCTCCAGGGATGGGGCATCTGTAACCTCTCTGGGCAGCCTGTTCCAACACCTCACCACTCTCATAGTAAAGAACTCCCCCGGTGTTCTTCCCCTATTCAAATTGAGTGGAGATATTTGCCATTTTGTATAGTTTTTAGAAGTAAGATAAAGTTGTCACCAGAATGTGAGTTTCAGATGGTGAAAGGCTCAGTTTGCAGGCCCCATGCAGAACGATATGAGGCAGAACTGACCTTACAGTTTTTGATCCAGACATGAGCCGCTGCTTTTATGAAGAGCAGGTCAATTAATCTAATCATGAATGACTGCTTGGTCCCAGCTCATTCTTCCACAGCTTTAGAGACAGTGGCATCATTGTTGGTTTAACCCCTCAGCCACTTTTGCACATAAGCACAGTATTTCCAGTTCACATTCTAAAGCTTTTATAATACCAAAAAGAGTAGAGATCTGTTGGCTGAATGCCTATTGGTTAACCAGGTTTAAGAGGAGAAGGGGCACTTCTAAAATAAAAATGCATTTTGGTACCATGGGAACTTTATCCTACAAGCTTTTTCCGTGGTTGCGCAATGAGGTGGTGTGCTGGGAGTTAGACCTTCACCCTTCCTGTCACCATCGGATGTCGAAATCCCACTGGAGGTTGGAGATCCCATGTTGATCAGAATGGGGGAGCAGATGTTCTGGTCTCGTAGAGGGGAGAGAAGGAAGATGATCTGATTTTGGGTGGTATCCTGTGTGGAGCCAGGATTTGGTTGATTGACTCGATGTTCCTTATGAATCATAGAATCATAGAATGGCCTGGGTTGAAAAGGACCACAATGACCATCTCGTTCCAACACCCCTGCTATGTGCAGGGTCACCAACCAGCAGACCAGGCTGCCCAGAGCCACATCTATCTTGGCCTTGAATGCCTCCAGGGATGGGACATCCACAACAAAGAACTAATTGTTCCTTTCCTGTTTAGGACATTCTATGATTCTAAGGAGCAAAGAGAATGATTGTGGCATGGATACCATCAGCCTGGGATAGTTTCTGGGATGTTAGCTGTTGCTTCTCAAGAACAAATCCCTAACTCTGTAGGACCACACCAGGAAATCATTCCTGATACAATTTCTGCTGTACGTTTGGTTCTATAATAGCATCTTACAGTTTTCAAGGGAGCTTTTCTAGACTTAACCTGCTTTGGACAAAGCCAGTAGCCTGGCCTTCAGCTTTTCCACTACACTCTGACGAAACAGCCCATATTTTGGAGTACAGAGTCGTGAACAAGCAGCCAAGGAAAGGCAAATGGCTGGTAGTCAGCTCCCAAGCATAGCATCATTGATTGTAGGAAGTAGTAGTTTGCTTCTATTGCTCCAGGCATGTTATGCAAAGCAACAGCTAAAGCAGGTCATGCACGTGGATTTTTTTTCATCTGTGCTACCCACAAACAGTAATTAAATCTCGACGTGTATTTTAATTAGTCTCCTTGGCTTTTCTTGGGTTGCAGTTCATGAAGAATTTTTCAGCTTGCTGTGGGTAACTATAGCTACCATTCATGAGGAAGAGCAGGGAGGAATATTAAATATGTCTCAGTCCTGTGCAGGAGCTCTGCAGCTCTTATAACTTGCATGGACTTTTATTTTTGATATCTTCTCTAAAAATCTTTCTATCACTTGATGGCAGTAGAGCTATAATGTAAATTCATACATACTCATGCTGCATAGCATCAAAAGAAGAAAAAACAACACCCTCGTATTTATGTTTGTCTGTATATTTTTCTGTGTTCTCTCTTTTGTATTATAAGTTTTAAAAAGACATAAGGCATAGGAAAGCCTTGTATTTCCAGAAAGGATTAATGCAGGTGATATTTCATTCATTCACAGCACTCATAAATAACAGCTGGTGCAACCAAACATCTAAATTTCTCTAGCTGTAGTTCCAAACTCTGCAAAAGTAAAGTCAGTTTTCTTACTGCATTTTAACTTCTGTGCATATAATTTCTTTTCTGCTCTGAGTGTTGTGATAAAGGCAAAAACTCCTGTAGTCATGAGCCTGTGAGCTTCACGCTGCTGGAAACACTTCTGCTTGCTCTTTTACAGTCAAAACACATATTAAAAACAACAATACTGGTACTGAGTTACTCTCATCTCTCATTTCTTGAAATTCAGATGAGTCCCTGATAAATAGTGAGACGGCTATATGGCCAGTGGATGCTGAAGTCTTCTTTTAGCAATGCTCCCACAATCCATGTGAAAATAAACTTGGATAAAATCATGACCACCCTCCAGATATTCTTTCTTCTTTGCCTTGGAAAGTGTACCAGGGTGTACCTCAGTTCCCAGTGTAACAAAAGGCTAACTCTATCCCTATGGGTAAATCTGCAGTCCAGTTTGCGTATAATACTGTACTGGAGATGCAGCAATGTGAACTAATTGCCAAAAAGCTAAACACTAAAATATGGGCTAATTGCCCTGCTTGACTTGTTACCCAAGCAATTAGCATGTGTTAGTGACTCTGCTACCTGCAGCAGTGAACCCAGTGCCTACTTTGCCAGAACCAAGCCTTTATTTTCCATCCAGTCCTCTGGAAGCTGGAAAATATTCCCTTGCCTGGAGTTATGAGCGTATGATTTTATGGGCTGTCCAAATCCCCTTGCACAAAAATGGCACTGCCTCCTCAAAGAAAAATACCTCCCTGACCCACTGCTGAATGCTTCTGGATGCTCTGATATATCTACGGTACTTTAATATTTCAGTCAGATCAAGCTGCTTTTTCCCTCTTTGTTCGACTTCCAGCCCTGAACTGCTTTGCGAAGTATTTGTCTGTGGATGGCACTGTTGGCCAGTAGCCCTACAGTGTCATGGTGACATCTGTCCATAAGCCTGGGAACCATGCAGACCAAGGTCCCCTCTGATCATTTTCCCCAGGCACGATTTCACCACTCTTCCTGCTGCTATGTGCAATGCTTTTGCTTTGCTTACCCTTGCAGATGCTATATCGAGATGGGTGTACCCAAGCACCTCTCTAGTGGAGCGAAGATAGGGACCAGGGTCTGTGAGACCTCCTTTGCCCTTTCCCTACAAAACTCACCCAGATAGCACTGCTTATACTTTCCCTCTCTCTCACAATCTCTCTGGTTCAATTAATATTTAATTCTCATCTTTGCTGGAACAACTCAACCTGGAGAGACCAAGGAAACGTTTTCTCCCAAGTTATTGACAACATGCTGAGCAGCTGCCTGGGGAAGTGGAAGGCATGGGCTTGTTTCTAAATCAGGCAGGGATGGACTTGAAAATATCTCCCATAGCAGCCACATCTGAGATATAAACGGATTTAGGATTTTGTTTTCTTCCCCCCGCCTCCACAATTCAAAGAGGAGAGAGGCAAGCAGCGATTTCTGCTGTCCCAGCTGATAGACGGTCAGCACCCTCTGCTTCCTCTTCTAAGCCCTATTTTGAGCTGAAAACCCTTTAGCAGGGCCTTTGAAGGCTCCTACCCTGAGGCTTTGCCCTTGGGGACAGCAGCTCACTGCACACTGAGCCAGGCTCTGGGCTGTGTCCTCACCCTGAGCTGCTCATTCTGCTCCCGGGCTGTGAACGTTTCCCCTGTGGCAGGACCTGCCCTTTCTATTCCCCATTACTTTGTTCAATCCTCTGTTAAGTGAGGCGAGCAAGGAAAATAAACCACCCTCCTGATGTCAGATAAACTGCCGTTATTTCACTCCAAGGTATTTTGACATTAATAATGTTGGGAACATTCAAATAACGATGCCAAGGGAACAGAGCAATATTTAACTTTCATTTTACCTTGATCTCATTACTAGTTAGAAAGCCTATTACAGAACAACTGCTTTCTTGTTTATGAAGAAAAGAGAGGAAAAGTAACCATTATTTTTTAAACCTGCAATGGCTAAATACAACACAGAGGTTATTTACCCCAAACGAACAATCTCAATTTCAGCTACAGTAACTTTATAGGAGCTGCTGCAGCTTTTCAGTTATCTGCATTTTATGGCTGGTGAGGACTTCCACTATAAATTCAGATGTTCCCCGTTCCTTTATCTGTCATAAAAAAGTGGTTGGTAAATGACTGAAGTGCTCTTGTTCCCGGGGAAGTTATGATCCAGCATCTGCTAGTCTATGGACAACTCCCTGATGACTTCTGCTGGTTTGAGATCAGGCACTATTGAGTAAGATAGAAAAGGGAGAATATTTTTACCTCTTTGTCATTTATCGGAGTAAGAGGGCTGTTAACCTGAAAGTTTGCTTCTGTGCCAATCTGGGGCTGGACTTGATGATCCCTGTGGGTCCCTTCCAACCCATTGGACTTAGCCTTCACTGACATGGAGTTAGGTCAAACAGTATTAGAGATAGATATCTGGGTAATTATTTGTCCTCAAGAGATGAGCTCTTGAGACATGCTTCATATCAATGCAGCCTGTGGGAACAAATCACCCCCAAAATACTGCTAATACCATCTATAAATGACTCTGTTGGTCCTTATCCCTCCAGATGGGCTGGCCTTTCTGCACTGAGCTTGGATGCTACCCAGATGTACTTTAAAAGATTATAGATGTTGCCCAATTTTGAGCTATTGACCTTGTTTCTTTCATAGAAAAGCATTAGCCTTATTTGTTGTGATGCCTCCTGAAAGCAAATTTCGCTTCAACAAAGCCACAGCTCTCCTAGGAGAGTTTCCTGCTGCCATGTGCCACCAGCATTGGTTCTGGGGTGCTGATGCTGCAGGAAGATGCAGTCCTGGGGCTCGTTTCTTCCCTGTGTCTGCATAAAGCAGGTCTTGTAGGAACCCACCAGCTGTCTCTGGTGAGGATGATACATCAAACAACTAATTTCAGAATGATGGGTCCCTCATTCTGCTTCCTTCCACTAGAGAGAGCAAGTGATTCAGGCTGATGTCTGTCCCTTTTTTTTTTTCTTTTTATCAAATCTACTCTTCTCTCATTTTTGACAATAAAATTCGGGTTTAAGCTTCACAAATCCTTCATTAAAGAAGCCATTGCTGCCACCTCTTGTCGCAGCCCCCTCTCCTTGTCACATCACCTTGCTCTTTAGCTTGTTTGCAGCAATGCCATCTGGTTGCATGGAGCTGGCTCACTGCTCTGGGTGTATCTAGCTCTGACTGGATCTAGTCTGGGTTTCCTCAAGCAGTCCTAGGATAACCCCATACCTTCTGTTTCCTCAGCCTTGAGCACATGGCCTTATGAGGATCTTTTTAAGTCAGGCAGCTCTAAATCGATACTGAATTGCAAATGCTGAGATTTCAGGGTCTGAGTTTGTTTTGTCATTCCTTATACACTCTTCAGAGCATCCCTTCCCCTGAAAATTACTATAGAAGTGCCAGTTTGTTTTTTCTGAAAAACAGAAGATCAACCTAAACAGTTTGTTTGTATTATCCACCTTTTTTTTTCTTTTCTAATGCATGCAATCAGCTGGACTTTTCAGAAAATAAAACAGTTTTAGCCTAAGAGACTGAAAAATCCTTACATGCATCTCAGGAGTTTTTGTCAGTGTTTGTCTCATGGTAATATAATGGGGTAAAAGTGGATAGTGATAGGACAAGGGGGAATAGTTTTTAACTGAGGCAGGGGAGGTTTAGGTGAGATATTAGCAGGAAGTTTTTCACACAGAGGGTGGTGACGCACTGGGACAGGTTGCCCAAGGAGGTTGTGGATGCCCCATTGCTGGAGGCATTCAAGGCCAGGCTGGATGTGGCTCTGGGCAGCCTGGTCTGGTGGTTGGCAACCCTGCACATAGCAGGGGGTTGGAATGAGATGATCGTTGTGGTCCTTTTCAACCCAGGCCATTCTATGATTCTATGGTAAAGCACAGGGCTTAAGATGCCTTTCAATAGTAAAAAGAGTTGGGTGCCAAAGAAAGGAGATACAAGGAAATCGCTGAAGGTAGTTCTTTCATTCTGTGTACTTTATATGTGCTCTGGTGCCTATGAACTTGCGGAGGATCAGGACTCACCGGTGAGGTGTTTGTCTATGGACTTGGATTCATATTTAGGCAATTGAAGCCTTGTGGTCACCAAGGTTTCACAGGTACCTGAGCGACTTCTGAACCAGCATTTGGTGAGTAGGGTCTGGAGGTGGAGGGTTACCTGCAAGATATTTGGAGCACATCTTCTCATTTCTGTTTGCCTCTCTTTCCTCTGCTCTCCTTATGCTTTAGTTGTATCACTGAAGACTTTAATAACTTTACTAATAGACTGCTACACCAGTTGCTGGTTAAATCCCAGCGTTAGCAACCACACTCCTTTTTATTTAGGGGATGGTAAGAAGGGTCTTGCATCTCTGGACTGTAAATATTTCTCTGATCTTTTTAGGAACCTTCTTTGCTGACACTAAAGTTCCCAGCCTCTGCTTGTTCATTTAAGACCCTTAAAATGCTTTTTTACTCTTTTGCTGGTTCCAAAAAGTAGGTGTGCATTTATTTCAGAAGGGAAAGCTGAAAGCCTTTATAGCAATATCATTGTTATTCTGGTGACGTCTCTTCTACAGCTCCATGGACTTAGAAAGCAGAAGGTCTTCTGACAGACTGAGCTTTACATTGGGTTCAGAGTGAGCCAGTTCCTTACATAAAGACCAGTAAAAAAGGGAAGAATCTATATATTAATAATTGGCCTATTTCAGTCTGGTTTCGTGCCACACTAATAAATCATATCCTTTCACATCAGCTTTTCCCTAGATCTGTACAGGGACACAGTATTCTTAGCCCTCCATCACTCCCAACAGGAGCTGCAATATAAGGTTATTTTAAGTACAGGAGGAGTTTGCTGGTCAAGCCCCAGAGTTACAAAACCGAATGAATGGGATCAGCTAGTTCAGGCTCCGGGGTTATGTGCAGTCTGAAGCAGTGTCTTTGCACATCTCTAGTGTGGATGTGTTTCTGTGCCCTGGAAATCGTCCTCACACATGGGATCCATTTCACCTCATTACAGAGGTTGAAAATTTAATTGTTCAAGCTGAAAAGGTCTGTGTAGGCTTTCTCTGCAGTCAGTAAAGGGAAAGTGTTTCCAGAGGGGGATTCATCTCATCTACTCTAGGATACAGTCTCATTACTGCACCAGTTTCATCTGTTGCAGAAAATTAGTGATCCCATTCCCTCCCCCCTCTGGGTAGTTCAATCCCTTGTGCTAAAGTTCATTATCATGGGGACCATGGACAGAGAATTGAGCTGGTCGAGGATTACCCTTCTTGTGTTTTGTTTTGCTTTTTTATTTGTTTTGTCGTTGTTATCTGTTTGTTTTTAGTTAGGCTTCAGCTAGCTCAGTTTCTTGGTCGTCGAGCAGTTCAATAAGACCTAGCAATGACAGAGAAAGGAATACCTTAGTAAGGCAGAAAGCTGTTGAAGCAGCCCTTTCTGTAACACCATTGAAGTGACTGCATCCTAAATAAAATGCATCATTCCTTGGGGGTGTGCCTCTCATACACCAAGATTTACAAGATTTGTGATGAATCTCACCTCTTTTTAGCCTAAATGCAACTTAAAAATGAAGGTTACATACACATTTGCTTCAAAGGATTAACAGAAACTGCAGTGGCTATGAACCCTGGAGCTGTATCGACTTGGCTCATCTTGGCGAATTCACTGACTTCCCTTTCTCTTCATCTGTCATGTTTGGGGTACAGATCTCCTTTTTGCTTCTGGGGACAGCAGGCACCCAACGGCACCAGTACTCACAGTGTGTGTGATGGGCAGACAGAAGCAGTGCCCTGTGCACAAGTTTTTCCTTTAAAATTTACATCTTCTGCAGTTGCACATCAATTTATTTCCACTGAAGTCAGCGCTATTTCATTGTAGAATTAGGAACAGGCCCATTAAAACTGATAACTTTTCCCATTAGGTTTACAGGCTTTGGACGGGATGTTATTTGTGAGAACTGTACAATTTGTGCTTTCCCCTGCACTGTGCAGACAGCAGAACAGGAGCGGACCAAAGCAGACAAGATTTAGAGCCCTCGGTCTCCTAGCAGCTCTGGGAGAACAGAGTGCAGATGACACAGGAATGCAGATAGAATGAGGGATTTCTGTGTCAACTGAAGAAACAGAAGTTTCTGGCTTTACCAGAAAGCAATTTTGGTAAAGAAATTTCTGCAGGGAGATGCAACAGATAGGGATTATAATACTAGTAATAATAGTAATAATAAGACAATGACAAGAAAGTAGAAATGACATTTTTTTCTGGAATCATTTTCTGATTTATCTCCAACCAGAGTCTCCCCAAGAGAGCATCCTAGAGCTTATAATATATAGCACAAAAATAATTGAACTTTCTTAAATACAGGCTCCCTTGCTCACTGAATAATGCTGATTGGTAAAACAATAAACAAATAACTTTGAAATACAAGATGACCAGATGAACAATGTTGTTTTGATGGATCCTGTGTGTGAGGAATGTCCAACGATAGGTTGGATCTTATTATGCTGGTTCTATTGTCAGCGAGTACTGAGTGTAAATCATAGCAGGACCATACAGTTTTCTCTCTCCTCTATCTGCTGACTACAGTATATTAACTGAAACATTATTTAAGGGTGAACATGATGCCCTGTGACTGCCACACGTGCAATGTAGGCACAGAACAGCTCAGTTCAGCTCCTGCCCCAGTCAGTTATCCACTGCTATCCCAGTGTGGTCTTGTTTCCCCTCCATAGGCACATTCTAGTGAGGATATACCCTACTTAGGTTCTATACCCTACTTAGGTTCTTAGCTTTGGTCCAACCTCTGCGATGAGATGAAGGACTCCCCTGACAGACCCAATGTGTTTCTCCAGCATATCCGTTGTCTCACCAGAGGTCAGCAGCATCCCTTCCATTCTAGGAAAAATCTGGACAATTTTCCTAGAAAGAGGTGGAAAATAACCTTCACCAAGGGAATTGCTTTCCAGTGAACCATACCAAATTCAATTGGCAAAGATTAGGGGCTGTTAGTGAACCTTCCCCTGTGCTGTACACACATGGTTGAGCGCAGCATTATACAGCAAATGGCCGGAGTGATAATAGGTGATTTTTAGAGAGAATCTCCCTGTAGTACAAAAAGAGAACAAAGTGAATGAAAAAATTCAGAATCAGTAGTTCTACTATAGATACAAGCACTGTTTTTAAACAGACATAGACTACTAATTTCTGCATTTATCCCTAACAGGAAGAGAGACGGGACAGGGAGGGAGGGGGTGTGAGCAATGAATACTGTTGTATTCTCCTTTTGTTAAGAGACCTTTTAAAACCCAGGGACTGAAATCCAGATACCAGTGGGGAGCCTGGGGGTGGAATTACAGACAGCATGACTGCTCTCGGTTATGCACTCTGTTCTCTATTGAAAGGCAGTGCAGGAGGCTAATAGGGTCACAACAACATTTTTTTTTTTTTCCAATTAAATAACCAATGCAATAATTCCACACTTGGCAGATCATTACTAAAAATCTACTCACAAATCCTGACTCAGTTGGCTTAGAGCATAAAATTACAGATTTAACTGTGGAGCACCAGGAAATGTTGAAACGAGTAGTATTTGGTATTTGCATTAAATAAGAACATGGCAAACAAAAGAGTTTACTCTGTACATGGGCATCACACAGAAGCTGGTAGCATTCAGAGTACGATTATGCCCCTCCATCTACATTTTGAAGTCATTGTTGAAGTCAGCTGATGCTTTGCCCATACTTGAACTCCAGATCAATACATGATGCCACTGAGCTGTCTGAACTCTTTCTATACAGCCAACTCATTCCATTGCTCTAGGAAAAATCCTGAAGCTGGAGGCTGTCATATCAGAAAATACCCCCAGACATGATGATAGAAACATCAGTGTTATCAACATAGTTTTTTTTCGTAGAACCAAAAACATAGCATCATACCCGACACTTTGAAGAAAACGATTCCATCCCAGCTGAAACTAAGACACTGCCTAATGACAAAAAATGTTGATATTATAATCAAGCCTCTCATAAGGTTAGATATGTAATGCTTTTCCTTGTCCTCTGCAGTAAGCTTTAGATTTGAGACTTCAACATACCAGACCAAGCATGTGGGGCAGATCAGCACCTAGCTGTGTTCTGGGATCATGCAAGAGAATCCTAGGCCTGTGGTGACAATTAACTGAGTAAATACCCTAGAAATACTACAAAAAACAATGTGGATAATCCAGATCAACTTAAGATGGAGGGAAAAAAGAAACACCTTTTCAACCTCCAAACTGCAGTGTGATTTGTTTAATTGGTATAACTCAAATTTTGCAGACAAACCAGTTGCGTGTGTGATCTTAATTGTAGAAAACCACCAGTAGACTGAGACTGTCCCCTGTCTCCAGCTGTGGCTGGTTTCTGATGGTCTGAGGAAAGCTAAAAACAGTAGAAAAAATTATTTACCTTGCATGTCCAGATTCAAGTAACAGTGAAGGAAATTTGCTCTAGGATTCATAGCTACATATAACGGTCGTAACAGCATATAAAGTTAGTTGTCTTCTACTGACTCTTTTACTTGTAGAAAATGAGCGAGAGACACAAAGAAATTCATGAGCCTTACTGTGGTCATGGCGATTTGTAATGCTGCAATGAGACAAAACCAAAGATCAGTGAAAGAAATACTTGAAAGTGTGGCAGTTATGGGAAAAAAATAATGAAGCGATTAACAGCTCCTTAGCTGTGAATTTAGCTTTCTTCAGCAGAATTTTGTGTTTAAGTGGAGAATTTTTTCCTCATTTCACTTTATTCAGAAGCAGGAAAGCAAGGCAACGCTGGCAAGACAATCTATGTTGTCTGTGGAGTGCCATTACCATGGGAAATGGTCTGGATGAGCCAACCCTCCCTTTAGGAATACTCAGATAGTACCATTGACTTGAGTTTCACGAGTAACCTTACAAACTCATCTTTCATCCCTTCCTTACATGAGGTGCCAACATATCATGAAATGCCGAAAGTGACCCTGAAAGTTGTTTCTGCTGCTTCAGATACATGAAGCTCTAGAAGTGCTATGTAGTCTCATGTGAACCTTGTGAAATGGTGGGGACTAGATGGCCTAAATAATTGCTGATGCTCATGCTGTTACTGGTAGGTCTGGAAAGTGTTGAAGAGAAGCAAGATTCTAGAGCTCCTCAACGTGGTTCAGAAGTTGGACTCTAGTAAGCTTTACCAGACCCACAGGTCACATTAGGGATCAGAGAGTTTCGTTCTGTCTCCTTGATAGAAAGAAGTGACCACTGGCAGCCGGCCACAGTTGTCTCTGAAGGCTTTGAGCAGAGTCTGCCACAGTTTAACCTGCCCTGAGCAAACCGTGACAGAAGGTGCACTGAAGCATTAGAGTGACCTGGAGACCTGGTGTCTGGTAATGAAAGGTTTTAAGTTTTAATTGTCCGCAGCCCCTGGCCTACTTTGAGCCTCCTGCTGAGTTGCAGAGGTCAGTGAAGACACAGTGCTGAAAATCTCAGCCTATAAAACATCTGCTGGCTTTAAAATGACTTAAATAGGTTGTAGTCACACTGTGAAGCTGTTTGTTTCAGATTCCTTGTTTAGATTATGCTGGAAAATTGCATTTGGGGGCGAAGGGGTGATGAAAGTGAATTAGGTAAACAGGGAGAAGATGCTCCAAATCCTTCCCTCTTCACACAGCAGTCTCTGAAATAAATATTACTTACCTTTTGGTCAGTACAGGACCGTGGGGACAGCAGGGAGTGAGATTGCATGTGTCACCTTTGTGAAACTTTGATAACTGGAGATGCGCTCTATCTCACTGCAAAACCAGCCCGAGTCAATAAAGATCTCATGCCCACATCTGCTGCAAAGAATGAAGCTCCACTAGCAGCAGGCCGGGCGGTGAGGCATGGATGTGAGGTTACAGGCAGCTGCTCCTGGTAAATCAAACCTTTATTGTGTTCAAAGGCCATCACATCCTGTTCATGTGAGACATGTCAGATAACCAGCACTTGTTCAGAGGGAGAGAAAAAAGTGAGCCTGGAGTTCATGGGTATTAAAGCAAGTGTTTTAAATTACGGACGGTGACATATTTATTTGAAGATTTCCATGCATGAGATGTTGGAGATTAATTTGGGAAGGAAAAGATAAAATCATAGAATCACTAAGGCTTGAAAAGACCTCTAAGATGATCTAGTCCAACCATCCACCTACCACCAATATTGCCCACAAAACCATGTCCCTCAGTGCCATATCTCAAAGGTTCTTGAACACCTTCAGGTATGGTGATTCCACCACCTCCCTGGGCAGCCTGTGCCAATGCTTGGCCACTCTTTTGGAGAAGTTTTCCCAGTATTCAACCTGAACCTCCCCTGGTGCAACTTGAGGCCCTTCCCATCATTTGGTTACACCAAACGTCTTGTTTGACCTATTTGCCTGAAGCTACTTTTTGATTTGGAAACAAATCTGTATCAAATAAACAATTATCCTCATAAGCTATTCAAATATTCCTTAGGGCAAATTTAATTAGCTGAAAGGCACATCAGTTATTTTCCTGTAAAGCCATAACCCTTTTTACAAGTACTTCCTTCTGATGCACAATCTCAGTGATAGAGTGCTATAAAATAACCAGAGTTGATTAATCCTGCCAAAAATTAAAAAACAGAAACAAACCCACACCTGTGGTTTCAGAACAGCAGGTGCAGACTCTTGTAGGAAGAGGCCATATTCAGGGTGCTGTGTGTATGAACTATGTATAATGTATGTGTGTATGTCAGAGTATGGAACTTCAGGAAACTCTGGAGTTTCTTTGGGCCCAAGGTCCAGTTCCCCATATTCTTAAGTAGTTGTACTGCACAATTCCTTTCATGTGAACTTAGGAAACAGAGCAAAAGTGGAATTTTGAGAAGATGTCCGCTTTGTCACAATTCTTTGCTGAGATCAACCTCTCTTGTGTTTTTCCTGCCATATTTCTGGTCTATCTTTAAATATGTCCTCTGTAAGTGACATTTCACATCTTATTCGTGTAGTGTATTCAAATTCCTCACCAGTTGTTAGATGGTTTATCCTAATGTCTATATGTTATTTCTTGATGAAATCCAAAATTCATTCTCATTCACCTGTCAGAGACACTGAGAACAGATTTTCCTCTTCGTAGCAGAATTTTTTTGCAACGTCTCTCCTTTCCTCATCCGTACAGACAGCTCCTGATTTGTCAACCTCCCTCTCAGAGGTTAAAGGATTTGTACACCTCTGTGGGCCCTTCTAGTTCCCAGCTTCTCTGCATTTAGTCTATGTCTGTCAAGTGAGGCACCCAAATGTAGACAATTGAGGTACTTGCCATCAGTTGAGTCAAAGGATTTGTGTCTCAATCCATACAGAACAGGTTAGCTTTTGTAGGAGCACCAGCACATTTAGCTTGTGTACTGGCTGGATATGCCAAAGTCTCCCAGATACTGTGCAATGCTTTAAGCAGTTGAGTTCCATCCTCTATTTGTCTAACTTATTTTTGCTGAGGGTTATTCTTTTGTGCTAGTCCATACTGAATTTCTCCTCCATCTCACAACATACAGGATTTTTCCACTCTTACAGTTGCCACAAAATGGAACTGATATTCACTGATGAAAACATTGAATACTTCCAGACCCAGCACAAACACTGTGGAAAACTACACAGTACATCATTTTAATAGCAAATCTTTCAGAACTTCTTTTTATGCCTGATTATTCAACAAGTTTTGCAACAATTCTCTGATTGTTTCTTGCTGTCTGTACTTTATTCACTTGTTTATGAGGATATTAGACAAGCTATTGTCAAAAGTCTTGAGTAAAAAAAGACATCCATCATTGCTCCCTTTTTTATAGGCCTCTTATACTGTCATCATGAGGGATTATATTTGCTTTATACGATTCCTTCTTAACAAATCTATATTGACTGACACCCATTTCTTTGTTATTTGCTAGCAAGACTGTTTGACTGTTATTTACAAACCGCTTGAGAATTTATTTCAGGAGTGAATATTTTCTCTGTCTTCTGAGAACTGAAGCCACCTCAGATTTCTTCCCTTTCCTTTCTCATTTTCCCACCCTTCAACAGCGGCTCTGTAGCCACTGTTCTACTTTTCCCTTTTTGTATATTTAAAGCAGCTGGATTTTCTTCTGTTTTGTCTGGCTGAACACTGCTTCTGCACATCACTGCTCTGGTTGGTTGAAGCCTTTCCATCTAATTTTCAGAACGGATTAATTTCTGGCCATTTTACACTCATTTCTCTTTTGCTAAATCTGTCCTTTCACTTAAATAGTTCTTTCCTCCCCCGTGGTGTTGATCCCCATGGTGATACTTGCAATTGCATCCCTTTCAGACTTCATTTTGTTGGACTAAACATAAGTGGTTGCCTTTCTATTTCTTTTTTCCTTCATGAAATAAAATATCCTGTCAGTCTCTGGAATATACTGAATATGTTTTCTGCACCTCTGCCTGTTGCATTTCTTCTTTCTTTGTCTGCTTCATGAATTTACCCAATCACGTCAAGGCTTGGTGGTCATGGAAGGTGACATAGCTGCAGGTCACGTTTACCTTCTCCATGTCTGCATCTGGCTGGTGTCCAGGAGTGACTCACACCTTTCTAACTCATGCCTTAAGTAGAAATCCCCATTCTTCGTCCAGAGATGCATGAGATCATTCTCTGCCACAGAGCATAATCCTTGTTTTATTATTTTGACGGGCTTCAGAGGTGTCTGGTTATTCCAGTGTGATTTTCCAACTGTCTTTTTGTTTGTACTGCTCTCCAGCTCTGTCTATGGCATACTCCGTGACTTCACACTGACTTTCTGTGCAAGAGTTACTCTCAGAAATATTTTAGTGACATCACCCCATGATGAAGTTTTAGAAAAAATCATCCCCATTCCCTCAATCTTTCTCTTTCCACACTACCAGTTCCTTTAACTTCTGCGCCTTACCATGTTGCTTCCCTTACTGCTGCGTCTGCCTCATCTGAAAACATCCAAGGGGATATCAAACCTGAAATGAAAGGAGGTTGTAGTGAGCTGGAGGTCGGCCTCTTCTCTTGTGTAACTAGTGATATGACTAGAGGGAATGGCTTCAAGCTGCGCCAGGGAAGGTTCAGGGAAGGCTGGACGTTAGGAAATACTACTTCTCTGAAAGGGTGGTCAGGAACTGGAATGGGCTGCCCAGGGAGATGGTGGAGTTACCAACGCTGGAGGTGTTCAATGAATGTTTGGATGTTGTGTAGAGGGACGTGGTTTAGTGAGAACTATTGGTGATGGGTGGATGGTTGGACTGGGTGATCCTTGGCAATTCTATGATTCTATGAAATGCACAAAGAAGGGAGAAGTTTCTACTAGATCTAATGGAGCCAAATACTCTTTACAGGTTCTGTGCCTCTCAGCCTGCTTCCTCCACTGGAACAAACTGTGACATTTCCAAGACATATCCTGAGCAGAGAGAATTGATTGCATTCTTTTATTTAAAATAGGATTTTGTGCTTTGATTGTCATTCCCATGTACTTTCAGCCCAAGCTGTAGAGGAGCATGTCTTGAAGACTGAATTGTATGTGGGGATTCATTTATTTTGGTTTTAGTTTACTTCTTCAGAACCTTACTGTACTTACAGCCAGTGGAAGCAGAGATGTGAAACTCTCTGTACAGGCAGTGTTGCTGTAGTTTCTGACAAGGGTTAAAGTAGCCAGGACATAAATAACAGCAGTATGCTCCAAGTTAAATCATGCAGTGACGAGTTGGGCACATCTTTGTAGAGTGTAGTTATGTGACCTGCCCCAATTCATTTAGCCCTGTTCAATTTAGGGGGAATTAGGTAGATTTGAATAGGATGTAAGGAAAATGTTTTTTACTATAAGAGTGGTTGGAAGAGGTTGCACAGAGAGTTGGTGAATTGCCCCATCCCTGGAGAAATTTAGGGTTAGTCTGGATGGGGCTCTGAGCATCCTGATAGAGCTGTAGGTGTTCCTGTTCATTGCAAGGAAATTGGACTAGGTGGCCTTTAAAGTTCACTTCTAACTCAAATGATTCTATGATATTTATGAGCCACACCATACTAGGAGAAAATGTGGGAACCCATCACTTCACCACACATCTAGATTGATGTGGCATGAAGCTCCATATCCTTCAGTTTATGACTCATCTTGTTGGTGTTGCCCCAGTAGTCCCAGGATGCAGCCACTTCTACATCACTGAGCCATAACCCATCAAAAGATGCTTGGAGAAAACAATTCCTGTGTAACAGTGTTGATCTTACCACTTCTGGCCCATCAAGTCTTGGCTTTCAGCTCTTAGAATGTCCCTGGGGCTGATTTTGGTGGAAAGGGGAAGGAGAGCTGCTTTGCAAAGAAAGGAGCTGCTAGGAGCTGTTGCTCAGAAATCATTGCTCTGTGCTCTCTCAGTGACCTTTTCTTTTAGCTGTTTTCCTGTGCTCCAAAAGCAAAGACATTCCGTGTCTTTATTTATTTGATCTCTTCTCTCTTCACCCCTTTCTTTCCCTGACTGGTACAAAGACCTCAGTGCCGTGAATCCAACAAGGGATATGAGGCTCAAAACATAAAACTAAGCTTTGTCAACCCAAAGCACATCCCGGGGCAGCCAGGGTCTGGTGGGCTGAGCCTATTTTCAATCAGACGCAACATAAATGGTTTGGGATGATGACAAACCTTTGGTCACAGCTCCCTGGGAGTTAGCTCCCTCCTGGTGCCACAGGTGTTGTCTGTCTTACCCATGTCATTATCGAGCTGGAAAACACACAGGAATGCTAATTTAAATGTCAGCTCCGTTTAGTATTTTATCACTTAAAGGACACTGTGCATTGAGTTTGTGACCTGCAAAATTTATCTCCGGGGATGCCTCCTCCAGTGACCCAGTGTTGGTGGTGGCTTAGCACAAGCAGAGAGTAGAAGTGTGGGATTTTATTAGACTGCTGTTTAAGGATGAATCCAGCTGAAAACCACCTCCAGGGCTGCCTGGACCCCCTTCCGACTGTCTAAAATAAGTGTCACTAAATCAGACAAATGTTGGTGCTGGGACACAGCAGGCACTAATTTAACCCATATGTTCTGGGAGTGCTCCTACATCTGTTGGTTACAGACAAAATTAAATGGTAGAATTAAATTTTTTTTCTCCCCCCCTGTCAAGTAAAACTGTATCACAAGCTAGTGGTGTAATTTTAAGCCCACTGGAAGGTAAAATAGGGAGGACAATTCTTGGCTCAGGAAAGCACAATTAGTAGCTAACCAGTTGGTGTTACTGTTGTGGAAACTGAAAGATTGCCCAGTGGTCCAGCGCTGGTAAGCAGGGCTGCAAGTGGCTGGGCTGGAAAAAGCTGCAGCATGAAGAATCCCTAAGGTGGACAACACACACAAGTATGTGTACTTTCCAAAGTGTATCTGTCCCTTTTTCAAGCCCCCTCATCAAACATCTTCCCTAGAAGTGTTCAAAAAACAGGTACATGTGGCACTGGAGGATGTGGTTATTAGGCATGGTGGGGATGGGTTGGTATACCTGATGATCTTAGAAGTCTTTTGCAGCTTTAATGATTCTGTGATCTTGACTCTTTGCCATCTTATTCCTTCACTATTTAATTGTACCTATGATCTTACTTATAACCATCAATTTCTTTCCTTGCCTTGTTGTTCAGTAGCTGTACAACTAAGAAAGGGATGGGTCAAAGCAAGATCAAGAGCTAGTTCCTATTCTTTTATAGCAAGTGGAAAAAAAATAAAAAATCAGTGCAATATGACTCGTATAAGTACAGAGGTAAATTGAATGTGGCTGCAAATGCAATAAAGATAGCCAAGGTTTTGAGCTCAACATTTAGTTTTGGCATTGCCTACTTTATTAATGCTGCTATGTGCCACAATGTCTTTAAATGTTAGCCATAGAAAATGAATGGGATATCCATCTCAACTGAAGTTTCACAATTTTATGATGAACCTGGATGACAGCAATCTCAAAATACTTTGCAGGAAGACATTTCAAAGCTGCTTTTTGAGTATATGAAATTGTCCTTAATGGTACATTTTCTTCCAGCAATTTGAGGTTTTGTCACTTTGAGAAGGCAAAAGGTGCATATAAATAGTAAAATTGTAGTTTGATCATATATATATATACTACATTAAAATAGTAGCATTTTATAATATTTGTGGTTATTTTCAAGTTACTTACTACAGTGAATGGTCATCCAAAGAAGCTAATTACTGTTAAGACGAAATATTTGTAAGGTACATTTAATTGGGCTTTATAAAAAATAGTGAATATAGATTTTCATCAATAATTCTGCTTCTTACTTAATGACTTCAAGCTGAGCTGAACATGTCTTTTTAGAAAGACATTTAGTCTTGATTTAGCAGCTCCCAGATGAAAAAGAATTTATCATAAGCCTCAGTAATTTCTTCCAATGGTTAATTATCATGTCTTAAATATGTGCATCTTATTTTCAGCATGCATGAGGTTTACTCATATATTAATTGTATATTTGATTGTAATTCACCTATCTTAGCTAGTTAAATGCATTGCACTTATTTTTTAAAATTCCCTGATTGGACGACTTCTTTAAATAACCAACTTAGCATGAATTATGAAGTATTACAATCAATTATACAAATGTAAAATTTAAGAATTGAACTTGAGCTGAGCCATCCATGGATAGTTTGTGCTGAAGTAGCCTTTCAGGTTTTGAATGTGTGCTGGAAGGGAATGACAAAGAAATATAACACAGTATGGCTTTGTCCAAGCATACTGATCACTGTTGTTTCTCCTGCTGATTCACTCAAAAAGTACATAAATCATAGAATATCCCAAGTTTGAAGAGACCCATAGGGATCACTGAGTCCAACTCCTGGCAAATGTTGCCTATGTGTAGGGACCAGAGCCTGTGAGTGCTGAACTATGCTCATCTGATTTTAAGACTGGCAGAATCCACTGCTGGGTCATATCCTTTGTAATTTTATTATATTCTTGTCTAAATATCATATTGAGAGATCGTTGTTCTTCACAATGCTTTCAAATCTTTTGGACAGATATCAGTGGGCTTTGGGGCATTATATTGTGCTAGGCAGTACAGAGCAAGATTAAAGAACTCCGTGGCATATATCCTGCCTCTTCAACAACCTTATCACCTTTCCTTCCCTAGTATCCACATACTGGTTTTGGTGGGTTGATATTAGCTTTGACTGTATTGTAAATTTATTCTTCTTGTTCGGTGCTGACTTCCACAGATTGCTCAACTCTATACACAGTCCTTCCTTTAATTCTGTCTGAAAAAGAACCATATCAGATCATTTTTCTGTTTTACTGAAAATACAATTGAATATTGCAATGTCAAAAAGACAGTTAGCTGTAAAGTGTCCTCCAGCCTTCAGTGAGACCAATTTTCTTCACATTTTTGAAGTAGTGTGATAGAAAATCTTATTTTCTTACAGTAGATAGTATATTATCAGACAGTATAGTATAGTATATAGTATCAGATAGTATACACAGACAATAACAACTACATTTTTTAGCTAAATTGATAAAGAGATGGATTGCTGAGCACAAACCTTGATTTTTCTCTCCTTTCTTATATGGGCAGTTCTTTTGGAGGTCCCACAATCAAGCAAAACAGTTACACTCTGATAACTGTGATATCTGAGCACAATTTCCAGACAGTGCTAACTCTGAAACCTAATGATAACAATGGAAACATTTTGTGCAATTACCTTATAGGCACTGATGAAGAGGGCAAAATGAAATAATTCTGCACACACATGGGGGGATCCTACAGCTGATACCACTAAGACTTCAGTTTATCTGATGTATTTCAAAGTAAGCATGAAAAGTATTCAGTGAACTGAATGTTCACTGAATTGTTCAGTCTGGAGAAGAGGAGGCTCAGGGAGACCTTATAGCTCTCTCTAACTACCTGAAGGGAGGTTGTAGTGAGCTGGGGGTCGGCCTCTTCTCTCGTGTGACTAGTGATAGGACTAGAGGGAATGGCTTCAAGCTGCATCAAGGAAGGTTCAGGCTGGACGTTAGGAAATACTACTTCTCTGAAAGGGTGGTCAGGCACTGGAATGGGCTGCCCAGAGAGGTGGTGGAATCACCGACCCTGGTGGTGTTTAAACAACGTTTGGATGTTGTGTTGAGGGACATGGTTTAGTGAGAACTGTTGGTGATGGGTGGATGGTTGGACTGGGTGATCCTGTGGGTCTTTTCCAATCTTGGTGATTCTATGATTTTATGAGCTTTCCTGACTTGGGATATAAGACCTGATGTGGAATTTGGGAAAAAGGCCTTGGTATAAAGAGATAACATAGAGATAATACAGATGTCTAAGGTGAAAAAGCATTATTTTTCTGACCTCTTCCCATAAACTAAAAAGGGAGCGTAAGGTGAGAAACTCATATGTAAATAAAGTGAAATGAATTCGCATCCCTGTTTTATGCGCACACTTTGATTTTTACAAAAGAATCAGAGAAAAGAAAAAAAAAGGAATGAAGACAGAAAAAACGTGAGAAAAAGATCAACACTCTCATTGAAATGTTAACCTTCTTTCACAGTGTATCATTCCACGAGACTTTCCAAATTCAGATTGCTTTTCAACCAAATCTTCTGCAAAGCAAATGTTTGACTATCCCATTTAATTTTCATTTGTGTAACGGGATTTATGGAGGGCTGAAGAGGAGGTGTGCTGTAGGGGCCAGTGTGGCACTAGAAGTGGGATAATGTTCTGTATAGCAATTGGAAGCAGGTTAAAGCATGGAATAAGAGAAAAAATAAATAATCAAAAGGAAGCTGATGCCAAGAAAGAGTGGAAAGGCAATAGAAGGATGGGTCAGGGGGACCTGATCAAGTTTAAGTGCATAAAAGGTAGACTGCCTTTGTCCCTCTTGCAGTTGATGGGAATAAATAAGTGATCTAGGGAACAAGACTTCCAGTCCTTCAGGTGAAAAACCTTTACTGCCTTACACGCCAGTCTCTTTCCACTATTAAAGAGAGCCTCCTGCAGTTTCTTTGAGGGCAGATAAATCCTTTCCCTAGTATAGTTCATATTGACTCCCAAAAGATGATGTGGAAGGATCAGTTGGTTTGCCCAATCTATGCTTCACAAACCACTTAAAAAAGGAATTCTGTAGCTGTACACAGCCTGTTAATGAAAAGCCACAAATGCTTTTCCTGCTATCCTACTTAAATCCTTGCTGTTGCACACGAATTGGATTGCATCTTGCACTGGATTACATGAGAGGCCATGCAAAATGACTAGACTTAACCTCCTTTATTACTCATGCTGCCACACCTTTTACTTTCCTTTTCTTTTATTTTTCTGACTAAATGAATTCAATCTGTTTAATCTTCCCAGAAACTTTCTTTAAATTTTTTATCCTGTTTCTTTGTACCAGGAGCTGGGATAATTCATGGTCCCCAGTTCATTATCATCTCAATTTCCATACCTCTGTCAGCTTTCCAGCCTCAGTTGGACTCACTACAGTAGACACTGGTGGTTTCTGCCAAAGCTCATGCCTCAGGAAGAACAGAAAATCTGCATTTAACATCAATATGGGGACATTTTCCATAATCCAAAGTTGTGTGTTTTTTTTTTTTTTTGTCATTAGCTACAGGCATCTTTCTCTCACCTGCTCCCACTGTGCTATATCCTGAGATGTACAAGTGTGGTACTGTGAGAGCACACTTCATGGAGCTGCCATCTGAAGAGCATCAGGGGAAATGACTTGGATCCTTCTCTACCAGGCAAAGCAGCCAAGAGATAAATATAACAAAGCACTGCACGGAAATCCTTGATTCTTAGTGTGTGCTATGAGACACAAATATATAATATAGGCAGTGAGTTGGGTTAATGGGTGTAAACAAAAGGTTAATGTTCAAAGGGGAGAAAAGGACTGTAAATTGCAGGGCAAGGGGGGAATTTTATATGGCAGAGAATAAATCCCCTACACTTTGGAAATAGGTCACTGTTAAGATCCCCGGTGATGTATTTCCTGGTGTGAAACTAATGGTGCTGAGAGGCAGAAGAGAACAGACCATCCTTTTCTGTGGATAGAAAATTTAGTAAATAGTTTATTTTCTGCAGACGTGCTGTACATACTCAGGAAAAGCCCATTATTAACTAGCCTAAAACTTGCATCTTTGAGATTTTTGAATTTTGGCATCAATAAAATCCATCCTGCTGCCTTACATGTAGTCACATACTGAAATATTACACAGAAATCACTGCAGATATTTGTTATTCTTCCAGCAGCACACCAGAAATGAGAACACTATGAATTTACTCTGGCCACATTATTTCTTATTCCTCTTCTCCTGGACACATACTCTACAGATGCATACTTTTATTTAGGCATTACAGAATACTGTGAATGTTCTTAGCTGTCCCATAAGCTGAGGTTTAATTAATGAATAAGGGCCACACATTACACTGAACTGTGATGTGTCTAAGTTGGTCATGTTTTCTGTTCTTCAGGACACCCAAAAGCTGGAAGTGGGACTCTTGACAGGATTTAGATGCGCCCCTGATTGCTCTGAAAGTTGTCCAGTGTTCCTAGGTAGTATATCCTGCTTCAGGGGGGATTATTATTTCAGTTCCTGCTTGAACACAGGGCATGGTCTGCTCTCTAATGCACTGACTTGGTGTTTGCATCTAGTGTATTTCCTTGTTCTCGTCACAAGAAAAACACTGTTTATCTTTTCTGTTCATCTGTTGTGCTGCTTTTTTAACTTTGGAGAATGAATGTCCTAAGCTTGGTACATCCTTAGATGGTTGCTCTTGACTCGGCAACTCTTTTGGTTTTCACTTCTCACATTATTTTTTTGTACATTGCTGGCAGCTTTGCTTGGATGTTCAAACAGCAGCTAATCACAGACCTATCTTAAGATCATACAATTCCAAGAATCCTCCTCTAGCAGTATATTCACCTATGATTTGCATTTACTGACTTCTCAATATGATTGATATCCCTCTTAAGAAAGAAGAAGCATGTAGGGTGTCTAAGCCAGTGCATCTCTCCCAGTGGTTGAACCAGGTCACTGTAAAGTAGCCAACAAGGTCTGTTCCCTAGGTTCCTGCCTTTCCAGGTCCCTCACATAGCAGTGTAATGAGATAACTGGATTCTACTCCTATTCAGTTCACTGTCTAGATTTTTATTAGGTCAAGATATGGGATTTGGAAATGGAAAGAAATAGATTTGGAAACGTGTAGAGTTAAATTTTGTTTTCTCTTATGGGATAACTGATGCAGAATCAAGTAAATCAGAAAATGAGTATCTATTTCTCATATTTTTATAACGTTTAAATTTCACTGTGTATTTCTTGTATTTAGGTTTCCAGTGATTGCCATTTGGCAAACATCACATTGTTTAATTCATGGTGAATTCCTCATTTTTCTAAAGCATTTGCCCCCATCAGTGTTATCACTTTTTTCATTTCGATTGAATGCTTGGCAAACTAAGTGGATATTCATCAGTGATAAGAGTAAAAAGGTTACATGCCCCAGGATGTTTTCCTTATTGGTTACAGCAAGTGCAGTTTTGATGAGTGGAAATACATGTGGATACAGAAAAAAAGATAGTTACAAATTAACACAGACAGGAAAAGAGCATTCTCAGACTTCCCTGCATGGGTCCTATTCTCCTGCTTGAAGCTGGGCATTGTATAGCAAGACCTGTGCTCATCTGGGCTTTGCTTATCTGACTTGCAGTATCATCTACCTGAATGAGGTCATTGCAGCTTGGAAAACCCACGGTCCACATGCCTACTGAATCATCCTTGACTTTTTCTTCATTTTCTTAAGAGTGGGGAAATGAGTTATAAGATTAGATTTTGCTGATCATTTTCTAATAATACATGTTAATACAGGAACCTGAGCTCTATGATGGCCTCAGATAAACAACAGAGGATGTGAACATGCAGAAGTATTGACTACAGTTGCTGGAAATAGCCCAGCTGATGTTGTGTATTGGAACTCCTCTTGGCTGTGGTGACATGAATTGACTGGAGAAAGGACAATGCTTTCCTGTGCAACCTTCCTGTGCATTGCCTCCAGCTGCAAGGAAGGTGTTTGCCTTACAGAATCAATTAAATTAGCAAAATGTGAGCTCATAGATCACTTTATTAACACGAAGGAGAGAAAATTGTCCAAAATTTAAGAAGAAACAGTAGCTGCTTCGGTTCACCATACTGATACTGATCCAAGCTAAATAACAAATCTCTGATTTTCCCTTAAAATCGAGTCACCATTCTTAACATCCATATTCAATGTTTTCAGCTGACTCTGCCCTGCTCTCTCAGGCCTGTCACTGGGTGTATGCCCTAGCTGCAACTGCATATATTAACTGTTGTGTACAGCAGGAGAAATAAAATTTCTGTGCTAACAGCCGGAAAAAATTATTACTGAGGTACTTGCACACACCCTCACACTGCCACAAATGCTGATCGTAATGAGGGTGAGCTTCTTTAATTTAAAATTGCACTTTAGAGCAGGACTTTGATGTTATTAAAATCCACTGCAGTGGCTAGTGCTTCCCTTCTGTGAAGGTCAGAGGAATGTTTTTCATTACTGCAGGTTATGATGCCCTGAGTGGGGCTGGGTGAATGCCTAAGTACTACACACATTTACCTTCATTTTTAAAGTAAATTAATTTGCTGATTTCCAATTCTTTTTGTTTGCTTTCTATGAATACTCTAGTGAATCAGCTTTACCCACAAAATGCTCACGAGGAATTTGAAGAGCACGTTTCAATTGCAAATTAACTTCGTTGTGTACTGAATTGATGTTCTCCACAGCTAGGACTTAGCATGGATATAAGACTATAAATAAGGAAAAAATTCTTTAGAGTAATGGTGGTGAGGGACTGGCACAGGTTGCCCAGCGAGGTGGTGGATGCCCCGTCCCTGGAGATACTCAAGGTCAGCCTGGATGGGGCTCTGAGCACCTGATGGAGCTGTAGGTGTTCCTGTTCATTGCAAGGGATTGGACCAGATGACCTTTAAAGATCCCTTCCAACTGAAATGATTCTATGATTCTATTTAAAAGTGTCATTACCAGTGCTTCTGAGCACCAATAAGTTTTTGAAATCTCAGGCTCAGAGGCCCCAGAAGTGACAAAGCCTTCAGATCTCCAAACATGAAGGCTGTAGCTGGTTCTTCAGTATCACACAAATGCAACTTCCCTGATTGATTAATGTGTAACTCAATACCTTACCCAGAAATAGCACAGGATCAGCAATAGCAGTGTGCACTGAGAATGTACACAGTGGGGAAGCCAGAGATCATAACACCACGTATTAATTGATAAATAAACCCGTGAACCTTTCTGAATAATGGATAGATTTCAGAATATGACATGAAATTGGAAACAAGGCAAACCGCTCACTACACAATATTTATGCTCCTCTACAGGATGGAAAAATGCGAATGTTCAGCTACAGAGGCAAGGGAAATTGGATGTGCTCCAGGGAGCTCATGATCCATGCATTTCATGAGATGAAACAGATGGATGAAGCTGACACACAGAGTGGGTGGGAGGAGGGAGGAAGTTGTGTTAAAGAAAATGGCTTTGTAGAATTAGCGGCACTTCATTTTCTAGTACAGATCTCCCTATGACATCAAAATGTCACTTAGGACCCGAGTGGTTTTTGTCTTTTAATAATGTCTGAATCGGTGTTTGGAGGGATTTTAGAAAGTGAGGAATTTGGGAATTCTAATGGAGATCATGAAGATTTGGAGATCTTTGTTCTTCTGACATTGCACTTAGAAAAAGACTATAATTGGTCTCAGCGCTATCTGTGTTATTCAGTTTATAGAAAACAATCATCACTGTTTATAAAGCCTTTGAAAATCTGAGAATGAAAAGGCTTATACTGTAAGGTACTAAATAAAAAAACTCCAAACCACCATCACACACATGTAGTTGTCACGGTTAAATACATTTACATGTCCCTCTTCATGTGACCAATAACACCGGCATCTCCAGGCTCAATCCTATGCTAAATAACAAGGGATGATAAGCACAAAATATTTCTGTTTGTTCCAGCTAGAAGTGTCCTGAATGGCTGCTTGTCTGCCCAAAGCAAGGAAATATCTTTCAACTAGTCCTGCCTGCTAGAAACTAATTACCCTTTTCCACTCCAATTCTTCTCCAGCTTCTGTATCTCTGCAAACCAGAAACTTGACTTTCCATATCTCTAAACCAGCATATTGTAGAGGGTTTCTAATGTCTCAGTGGAATAATACGCTTCTTTGGGCCACAGTCCATTAATTGATGGCTGTTCAGAAGGAGGAAACAGGTGAAAAAGCAGTGACGTGAGCTATTGATATTCACAGATCATCAGAAACAAGTTCACATTTGGTTACTTAACAAGGGTTGGGTATGCTTCAGAGGAAGACATGCAGTCTTGATTCAGGTTCATAGGCATTCACTAGTGCAATCTGAGAGGCCTCTGCGCAGGCTAATAAATATGATGTAGGATTAATAGGAGACTTCTGCCCTTCTAAAACAGCTGTTGGAGACCAGACAAGAAGCCCTGGAGCTTTTTAAATCACATCAGACCCTCGTTTCAGCAACTAAACTGTTTCTTTTTCTCTAGTGACTGAGATGGGAGCTCATGTGTAGGTGTATGATGAGATGCCTGACCTGCAATCAGATTGGTCCTATCCTAATTAAGCACTTGTCCTTCTCCACTGGCACTGCCCACTTTGTCTCAGTGTTGATTAGGGACCATGCTTCTGCACCCTCCTCGTGAGCTGGGAGTTGACAGCAGTAATAGTTTGACTCTCACCATCCTTAGGAATGTGCAACCACAGAGGTATGAGCAACTTATGCTTGGAAAATCACTGCAGCAGTTTTCCATGGTCGTGCCTAATTTCCAGGAGTATTTGGGTGATCAGATCCTATTAGCAACCCAACTTTAGTTTGTTGGAAGTTATAGCATGACTGAGGACCTGTGTCCACATTGCCTGGCCCAGCCTGTAGTTCCCTGGTTTCCTTCTCCACCACACTGTGCAACCCAGCAAGATGCAGACCTTTTCTCTCCAGTATGAGCACCTGAATATCTTGACTTTATGATGACTGCTCTCATCCAGAGTTCACTATTTGTCATGTTGGTTGTTGCCCTTGTTCTCTCTGCTCCCCTAACGCTGCCCAAATCTGCTCTAATCAATTTAAGATACAGTCATGGGCTTTTCCTTTTGCTTGAAGGTCCTTTCATACTCTCTCCGGTGCAAACTTCCTGCCTCCTCAACATCAATTTCAATTTTGTTGACTGATAGTTGAGAGCTTTTTCATCCTTTCCTGCCTACTTAGGCAGTTTAGTTACTAACCATTACCCATCTATCAGTGAATGAGCTTCTTGCACAAAACTCATTAGCTACTGACCGCTCTCCATCTATCTTTAATTCTGCAATGAGAAAGATCTGCTGAAATGCCTACAGAAAAATCCCCAGGAGGCAATGGGCAGAGGTTGGAGAGAAGGGCCAGCAGACTGTGCTTTGATATTTCCATTAAAATATGCTTCTATGATTCAGAACAAAGCACATGCGCCTACAGGTGATAGAAGTAAGTTTACAAACTCTTTGCTCTAGCTGTGTCTCTGCCTCTTCTTTTCATCCTGCTGTTTGTCATATATTCACTTTTTGCATGTTGTCTTTTTTGACATTTAAGCTGTTTGACATTTAGGGGGAAACCCTAGCACTTTCACACATCACCCTAATCGAAGTAAAAGCTTGAAACATCAAGATCTGAAGCCTGTCTGCTCCCAGGGCGTTGCAATACAACATCATGAAAGCTGTAGATTGGCTGGATCCTTAGGAGATCACAAGAAACTGGGACTGTAACTCCTGAGAATAACAGAGATGATGAAGGCAGATAAACATCAATGCATGTTTTTCTGGTAAAAAAAAAACCCAACAAAAATACAACCCTGTTAGAAGTTGATTTTTTTTTTTTTCATGTAGTTGGGATGAAATTTTACTTTCCAGTGGAAAAAATACTTCTTATTTATTTATTTATTTTTAATGAATAGCTGTGTCATGTCTAATTGATACATACTTCACACAGTGCAAGTGGAAATTCCCCTCTGATCCAAATTTCTGGAGTCTCAGATCAGGATGAATTTAAACCTGTTTACTTAAGTCAGGTTTTCCACAAGTCCAGACTGGTTCAGCTCTGATATAATCAGTTAAGCTTATAAGTTTTCATCAGCATAAAATCTGATCCAAAATTTGAGACCTACCGAATGCAGTTCCTGTCATCAGTGCTACTGCATGCATGGCTCAGAGATCACTAGCTACCTTTGCAATTTAAACTTGCTTCAGGCAGCAGACCATTTCTGGCTTGAAACCTGCTCTCTGTGTCTTACTGCCAGGATTAAAAAAATCCAACCGGCATAAAGCATTGGGAGCAATTTGTTTCATTTTGGATAGCTTTACATGAATACTTGGCAAGTCATTTTCAAGTATTTTAGGAGGGAAAAAAGAGCCCCTTTTTAAGATGTACTGCGATATTGTCATTTCAAGTCATGAGTGCAGTAAATACCATCCCAAGATGGTAGCGGATCAGCAGCTGTATAGCCAAGCATAGTGGCCAGCTTCTAATTCCACTGCACATATATTTTCCTCTGATCATAAGGTATTGAACATGATTTGAAGTAAAATATCCACCACACCCTCTTATCCTTCCTTGATTTGATTAATGAGATCATTAAAAAGGTGTAAGAAAAGATTGCAAAAAAGCATTAAATGTTGTGGTGGCCATACCAGAGTGTACTGAGCCTGAAGAAACACTGTAAGGGGAACGAAGGCCTATGGCCTTAAGTGCACCAGAGGAGGTTCAGGTTGGATATTAGGAAGAAATTATTCTCAGAAAGAGCAGTGAGGCATTGGCACAGGCTGCCCAGGGAGGTGGTCAGGTCACCATCCCTGAAGGTGTTCAAGAAATGTAGAGATATGATACTGAAGGACATGTTTAGTGGGCATGGTGGGGATGGGATGATGGTTGTTCTTGATGATCTTTTCCAGTCTTAATGATTCTATGGCTCTATTATACCTTTGAAAGGAATTTTCAACCCTTAGCTGCTCTTGTTGAGGAGATTTGAAAGTAACATGTATGTGCTGATAAGCAGACATGGTCTAGTGCGACGAAGACCAAAAAACTGGTGATGACAATACCCTATTTTCTGTTGAGTTTGGTTTTGTCTGGATCCTGACCCATTAGTGCCCTGTGCTTATGTGTGGAAAATCAGTGTATTGGTCTTCATTCTACAAGTTGGGTGTCCATCAGAATGGGGTTCAGCATAAAGAAAAGACTGATCTTGTGGGTAGGTGTAATATAAATGGAGAACAGAAACTGAAGTTTTCTTGTGTGTTCAGGAAGAGTTTTTATTCTTTTCCTTTCTCAGCAGCTAGCATCAAAGGCAGAAGGATAAAAGGAACATACCTGCAGAAGTTGCCACTCATAACTCTATACTCGAAACCCCCTTTTCCTCCAGATCTCCAGCCCTGTGGTTTCTAGCTTGCAGCTCTTTCTCATCACAGAGGAGGCCCTGTACGTTGCACATCGGCCCTCCTTCCCACTGCAGCTGCTGGAGGCATAGAAATAACCCATGCTGTGTGCAGGGAGGTGAAGCACATGGGCAGTATTAATGGCGTTTGGACTGTCTGCTCTAATTTGAGGAATTAAAATTTACTTTGATTTTCCTTAGGGAAATAACTATGTAAGTGTCGTATTCCTCCCTGGAGCTGTTCTAAGTGCTCCGTAGCTCTGACATTGCTATTGTGCACTCGGCTGCCACATGAGTCACTGCCACCTCTTGGCTCAGAGAAGTTTTCCTCATTAAAAGTTGAAAAATAAGCCTAAAGGGAGAAAAGAAAGAGAGGGAAAGGTAGACTTCGGGGCTTCTCTCAAAACTGAAGTTACAACTGAGCATTTCTGAAAGCATGGTGCTCCTGCCACCCACAGTCCCTTTCTAGTGATTGGTACTTTCTGTAGCTCAAAGGATGCTCATGGAATCCTCCCTCTTTGCCCCGTTTCAGGAAAGGAAGAAATAATAAGCTCAAGGCATGGAAAAATCATGTCTGATACATTTTCACAAATAGTTTGCCTCGTTTACTGAGTTGGCCAAGCAGTTCTTTCAAATTGCTGCATTAAAGTGGTGGCTACAAGCTTTGTTTCAACACCTCAGACAAGGTTTTATTTTACATAGAATCACAGAATCTTTTGAGTCAGAAGGGACCCTTAAATGTCTTCTAGTCCAACTCTCCTGCAATGAACAGGGGCACCTACACTTAGGTTCTCACAGCCCCATGCAGCCTGACTTTGAATGTCTCCAGGGATGGGGCATCCACCACCTCTTTGGGCAACCTGTGATCGTGCCTCATCACTCTTATCATAAAAAACTTTTTCCTTATATCCAGTCTAAATCTCTCTCTTAGTCTGAAACCATCTCCCCTAGTCCTGTCACAACAGTCCCTGATAAAGAGTCTGTCCCCTTCTTTATCATACATCACATTGTACTAACAGACAATGAGTCAGAAGCTTTTGCATGGTTTACTAAAGAAAAGCTGAGTGATTTAAAATCAGACCTGTTCCCTCAGGTCCCACAGGCAAATATCAAAGTTTAAACTACCGAGTGTTTATCCCTTTTGCTGCATAGTTTACTTTGAATAATCTGGATGCCAAATACGGGGGAATCTGGGATGCCAGTACTTTCTCTAAGTCATCCTGTTCCAAAAGAAAAACTGTGATGACTGAAGGAAATTCTTTCTTTTTTTTTTTTTTGACCTTGAAGTCTGTCTGCAGGGAAAGGCAAAGGCAAACTGGGTATAGCTCAACGTGCTCTGAACTGATCAAACACAGATTTGCTCCCCTGAAGAGACATGGACGTGGCCCACTCTAACACCAGTGCTCAGACACATAATTTGGGCCCATTTTCACTGTTACATACATATACGGTCAGTCAGAGACATTTGGTGGAAGCTTTGCCTTTGCAAGGGAATGAAAAGGTAAAATAAGAGACTTCAGTGATGAGTACTGATTGGAACAGGTTGGCACCTGCATTTTGCAAATTTACCCAGACAATATTTCTCTGTGGACAAATCTCATTCTGGGTGTTAGGAAACAATTTGAATTAAAAAGGGAAAATTTTATTGAGAGGAAAGAGTTCTTTATCTTATGAAGGGGCATCTGGTGTTTTCTGAAGCAACCAGTCCTGGCCACTGTCGGAGATGTGGTAATGAGCTAGGGGGATTGTGCCTATGAAATAGTATCTGCCAAAACTGCTGGCTTCGTACCTCTTGGCACTGCAGCTGCTGGGCACAGTTTCATCTGTGCTTCCTCTGTTCTCTTCTTTTCAAGCCTTTGTTTTCATTTATTTATTTATTTATTTATTTTTAACTAGAGATTTTCCCTTTTACATATGTGATTGATGGAAGTACTGCCATGATATAAGGCAACCGTGCATTATTTGTCCGTCACCCTTTAGGAATTCTTTGTCATCGTGAGCCTCTGCTGTGCCAGAAGGCAAGGATCCTGTTCTTGATTGAAATCCTCAGATTTCAATGGTGCCATTGGACACCAGCCAGACTGTCATTTCCATATTGTCCCTCTTTCCAGGAAATTGTCATTCAGGCATGTTCAGTGGCTTCAAATCTATGCTGTCTAATTTTCTAGCTGGAAGAAAAGGAGGTATTCCCTGTGGTGAGCACTGCTTTAAGGGAGATACTAGTTGTTTTGCTCAGGTGTATCCATTCCATCTCTAAGTGATCAAACAGGTTGCCCAGAGAGGTTGTGGATGCCCCATCCCTGGAGGCATTCAAGGCCAGGCTGGATGTGGCTCTGGGCAGCCTGGGCTGGTGGTTGGCGACCCTGCACATAGCAGGGGGGTTGACTCTAGCTGATCATTGTGGTCCTTTTCAACCCAGGCCATTCTATGATTCTATGAAATTTCATTGGAAATACGTCAGTGTTTAGTATCTCTGGTATTTTTTATTTTGCCTTGGAAGGGGAGCAGGAGGAAGCAGTTTAGTCTTGTTGACTTTGCTACTTCCCATTGATAAATGCCCTCAGTATTACTAATGAATGTACTTGTGTCATGATGGAGAGCCCGTTAAGGTCTAGAATCAACTCAAAACTTTTCCATTGCAGTGCTTTAAATTCTTGGGAGGATGTTCTGACTGGCACAGTCTTGTTCATTGTTATGAATCTGCATCAACATTACCACTGAAATCAGCCTTGATTTACATTCTGTTTGTGTCCAAGTGCTCAGAGCAGCCACTTTTCAGGTCAATCGACTTCATGCTAAGTAAATTTTTGGAACATTTAATAGTCCAGTGGCATAAATCTGGAAAGTTATTACAAACCTTTGACACATATCACTTATGCTGTATTTTAAGCTTACTCCCTTCTTTTAAAATTCATCAATTGTGATTCTTGATATTATTTTCCTTCCATTTTTGTTCCTCTTTTATTTTCTTCTAGATTGTTGTTCTACAAATGCTTAGCAGAATGTTAAGGCTGTCCTCTAGGACTTCATAATGTAGGTCGGAAGTCCTACAAGAAAGACAAGGTCGTAATTACAAATATTTTGAATGAAAGTGTTTTCCCAATGCTGGCAAGTAAAAAGTCATTACAGGAAGTAATTAAAGAAAAGAGAATGGTTTGAAACCTCATTCAACCTGCCCTGCTGTGTTCAGATCACTATTCCCAAACAACTCCAGGAACATACACTCCAGTGATTTCTGATTACATCTACCTTCTATTAACATCTTTAACCTTCTTTGATCTGAACTTATACTATAAGATGGGATTTGTATGAGTAAACTCAGCCATCTGTAACATCAATGTACACAAACCTGTCCCTGTACACTCTTTTCATAGCACTAGCCCTTGGCCTGGAGCTTAGAACCAAAATACTTTCAGGAACAAGCTGTAGGAGAAAAGGGAAGGGAAGGCAAGGGAAGGAGAGAAAAGGAGAGCTTTGTTTTTTGTGTGCGTCTTTTTAAGGACTTAATTGAAATATTAATTAAGAATTACAGCAGTACAGTACAAATAGAAGTACAAGCGCAGTTTGATTTTTTGTAAAGCCAGAAGAAAGAATACTGGCATTTCAAAATGTTTTTAAAGTGTTTTAAGCCAACATATGCAGGATGAATCTTCCCTATGATTCAGAGATTAAACTGTGATGATGCCAAAGTGTCTTTGCATCCACAGTTGGGAGCCTAAGCACTCACACAACTCCAATTTAGAGGAGCAGCTGATGGAGGAACTCTCCTTTCCTTACCTTGTTGCTACCTCATTATAAATGTGACAAATAGCTGTACAGAATTTGTCACCTGATCTCCAAATGGTGAGGTTTTCTTGCCATTCTGAACTTGTCCTCTGAGCAGCAAAGTTCATTGCTTCCAGTTCCTTTTGCCTATAACCCTTTCTTTTTATTATGGTTTCTTTGATGTGAATTTTTTCATCATAATTCAGAAAGAAGAAGAGAGGCAGTTTTGGGAGAGAGACTCAAAGGTCTACAAAAGTCTGTTAAAATTGTATACTTTCTAATAAGGGTGGTGACACACTGGAACAGGTTGCCCAAGGAGGCTGTGGATGCCCCATCCCTGGAGGCATTCAAGGCCAGGCTGAATGTGGCTCTGGGCAGCCTGGTCTGATGGTTGGTGACCCTGCACATGGCAGGGTGGTTGGAACTCGATGATCATTGTGGTCCTTTTCAACCCAGGCCATTCTATGATTCTAATATTCACGGTACACATCACGTATGTATGGCAGAGATTAGGAGCAGTTTGCACAGTGTGCCAGTGGCTGTTCTGAAAGTAATGCCTCCTGTTTTATTCTGTCAGCCCACAATGCCAAAGGAGGATCTTAGTAGTATGATAGTAGAGCTTGAACCTTCCCACTGATATTCCATTACATTTTGTTGCCATGTGGCAGATGGCAGCAGAGGGACACTCTAACAGAATGGCATCTGACATGGAACTATGTATAGAGCAAAGGTGTGTCATTGAATTCCTCTATGCAGAAAAAATGGCCATTGACATCCACCCACTGACATTCATCAATGCTTGCTGAACATTTCTGGACACTGAACAGTGGGTGTGAGCATAGTGAGGCAGTGAGTGCTGTGTTTCAGCAGTGGTGACAATGAGAGTGGGTCATCTCCACTGTTGCAGATTATTATGAGTGCAGCGTGCAGGCACTTATTCATTGCTGGCAAAAAATGCATAGCTAATGGTGGTGACTCCTGAAAAACAGTGCTGTGTAGCTGAGAATTTTCTCTATCAAATAGTGTTATTGTGTTCTTTGTAGCTGTTGTACTTTCCATGGGAATAAATAGGAGGCATTACATTCAGAGCGACCTATTATGTACTTGCTGCTCACAGAGTTACAGTAGTGGAGAGAAATTAAGATAACCAGGGGCATAGTTTATGCCTTCCTTCAGGAGGCATCTTAAATAAGACAGATGACTTGATTACTGATTTTATTTTTCACTGACTGAGGTCAAACTTGAAATGAGGAGAGTGTGATTGCGAAAAGATAAATGCAGGAGGGAAGAGAGGATTTATAAACAGTTATTTTTCATAACATGTGCAACTTCTTTTAAAAACATGAGAGAAATTAATAAATCGCTCAGGATACTCAGTCCTGCTGTGGGCATCCATTTCCCAGCCATTCCCACAACTTCAATTTCCTCTGTGTGGTTTCCAGAATTTCCCCTCGTTCCCAACTGCATGGTGCCTAGGTGGCATCCTCTTAAACCCTACAGAGAGGGCTTGATTTCAAAATATTTAAGAAATGGTTAAAAAGGGAAAGAGAATCTGTAGTCTGTTGATTGTGACTTTCTCCATATGCTGAGCCTGAGGGACTGCAGTGCAGTTTTTTCGGGGAGCTTTTTTGGTTCACCAGGGAAATGAAATAAATGGAGTTCATTCTTTGAGTTGCCCCATAGCTTTGCCATGTTAGCCATTCTCTCCTCCTTTCAGCCCAGATCTCATGGTGTCTCTGCCTATATGCTCTACTACCAGTTTCCTTGCCTTCCTTGATCAATCCCTTTGTGTAAGGCCAAAAAAGCAGGTGCTTGCTGTCAGTTGCTTTAAGACATGAAATTGATTTGTTCTCTATTGAAACTTAAAAATAACAAACAAATGAATTAAAAATCCAGCAGATTGTGCTATACATCTTAATTATTCCTAGTTTTGAACTCATCATCAATAATAAGCTGGGAGGGAGCAATATGAAGGGAAAACAGATTATTTTAATAATTCTCTTTTCATCTAATGATATTAACTGTTCTGTTTCTTTAATGGGAAGGTTAAGTCCTTGGATCAGTTTCAAGACGCATGGCTTGATCCTGTCAGGTATTGTGAAGATGTGATATGGATGGATGATGAGAATGTTCTAATGTACAACTGGTCACAACTGGAATTTTTATTTGGGGAAAATAAGCCTACTTTTCTTCATTTTGAAGAAAAAAGCTGCTGAAAAGGGCAGTATTAGTTGTGTGTAACATCCAGTGATCTCAGTGGGAGGCAGGTATCAGAATATTCTTTTCATCAGTCTCAAAGCCTTATTCTACATCACATGGAGAGACCATGGCTTTAGCATTCAATAGACACTGAAGCCAGGCAACTTTAGAAATGGCAAGCTGAAGTCCCAGGACAATGTGCCAGTATGTGCACAGCTCTTTCACTGTTGGTTTGTAACAGCACCTATCTGAGATCTCCCTATAAGTGTATGCACCATGCCCACTGCTGTCCCGTATCTCTGTGTTTCTACATCCAGTTGGAATCCACATACTAACTAGCATCTTTTTCTTGCTTTTTTTTTTTTTTTTTTTGGTTTTGTTTTAATTTTTGTTGTTGTTAAAAAAACATTGAAAAACAAGCAGGAAAAACAAGCAGGGAAAGAGTCTATGCTATACTCAGACCCCAGTAAGAGTTATTTGAATGTGCAACAGGATTTTGCACAGAAAGGGACAGTGGTGTTTCAGGGATGCTGGGATAGAGCCAATTACTAGCTCATCTTGGATCCCATCTTGCTGAGGGCTTGCTTTGGTTAAGCAGCCCTATGAAGTTGATTCTGTACCACACACCAGCGCATGGTTAGCTAATTTGTCAGGTAAGGGCTTTGAGGCAGTGCTACTGAGACACCATGGAGGCTGCAGCTCACAGCAAACCTATACTTTGGGCTACAGAGAGAAATCTAAATCACACCTGCAGATTGCAAATGAACACATTATTTTTTTGCTCCACATCATCTTGAAAGATCTGCACCTTCTGAAATTCTCATTTGTTTGAAACTCTCCACTGCTATTTAATCGGCAGTCGTGAAATATGTTTTGGAAGGCTTACTGAAGATTGCAAGCTGCTTTCTTTTCCTTCTTACATAATAAATGACTGAAACATAATAATTTTGGGATTTGCTTTGTAGATAGCTTCTCAATGTGAAGAATAATCCGCACATAGTTTCCCAAAGAAAGAGATGATGGTCCTAAGGAAACAGAGAAACCACTCAAACTTTCCAGTCTCAAACTTTGTACACTTTTGTGTCATCTTTTTTTTTTTTTTTTAATGTGGATAATTATTTAGGATTTTATTATTGTTATTTCATTCACAAGGAAGTCTCAGCTCATTTTAACTGTACACACATCAGGTATGTAGATTAATGTAGTTGCTTTTTTCTCTCTGTAACTAGACACTACCGTGTGTCTGGTTAAATGAGATCACACCTACTGTAAACGCTGACTTAATTGAGCTGATATGTCTTGTTGGTATCAGAAGTTTTAGGAAAACTTCAATTTAAAACTTGTCCTTAGATTTAATGTAGAAATTTCCTGCCAGCATTAAAAGGGAAAAGAAAGGAGAAGCAGTCCCTTAGGAGAGGAATACAGTAGTAGGGTGGTCTGAGAACTCATGTAAGACAGAAAAAAAAACCATGTAAAAATCCCTGTGCCACTGAATTACAAATTCCCTGTAGACAAAGACATCCATTCCCCAAATCAGAAGGCAGTGTCTTCTTTATGTGGTCTGGGCAGCCTGGTCTGGCGACCCTGCCCACAGCAGGGGGGTTGAAACTAGATGATCTTTGAGGTCCTTTTCAACCCAGGCCATTCTTTGACACGAGGCTCGGTGCTGGGTGCCCATCACTGGGAGCAGAGCCCTGGGCTGAGCTTGAATCATAGGAGAATGGGACACATGAGGATTCAGTCCCACTGGAAATGTGAAGAAATTAAAGCTCAAAGAGCTGAAAAGCTGTCTGCAGCAGGTTGATCTCTCCCGGTACAAGAAGGACGTGGAGCTCTTAGAGTGGGTCCAGAGGAGGGCCACTAAGATGATCAGAGGGCTGCAGCACCTCTCCTATGAGGAAAGGTTGAGGGAACTGTGCTTGTTTAGCTTGGAGAAGAGAAGACTCTGGGGAGACCTCATTGTGGCCTTCCAGTACTTGAAGGGAGCATATAAACAGGAGGGGGAGTGGCTATTTATGAGAGTGGATGGTGATAAAACAAGGGGGAATGGTTTTAAACTGAGACAGGGAAGGTTTGGATTAGATATTAAGAGGAAGTTTTTCACTCAGAGGGTGGTGATGCACTGGAACAGGTTGCCCAAGGAGGTTGTGGATGCCCCATCCCTGGAGGCATTCAAGGCCAGGCTGGATGTGGCTCTGGGCAGCCTGGTCTGGTGGTTGGTGACCCTTCACGTAGAAGGGGGTTGAATCTAGGTGATCATTGTGGTCCTTTTCAACCCAGGCCATTCTATGATTCTGTGATAACTTTGAAAGTCCAAAAGTGCTTCTTGAGCAGTATCCGATGAGACTCCACAGCATGTATGCTGTACACAATTCACAATACTTTCGATGATAGTGAAAACAGTTGCGGATCTGGGATTGTGGCATGCTCTGCATTGGAAGTGCAATGTTGGGAGCAGGAATGTGTGTGGGGTTTGACATAGATGCAGAAGCACTGGAAATATTCAACAGCAACCTTGAAGACTTCGAGTTCACGAATGTTGTGGTTCACTGTGATGTCTCCTCTTTACCAGACAGCATGTAAGAGACTTTTGACACTGTTATCATGAACCGTCCTTTTGGTATCAGACATAATATGACACCAAGCTGAGTGGTGCAGTTGACACAGTGGAAGGAAGGGATGCCATTCAGAGGGACCTCCACAGACTTGAAAGGTGGGCTAAGGAAAATCTAATGAGGTTCAACACAGCAAAGTGCAGGGTTTTGCACTTGGGCCGGAGGAATCCCAGGCATTTATACAAACTGGAAAGAGCAGCCCTTGAGAGTAGCCCTACAGAGAAGGACCTCGGGGTCCTGGTGGATGAAAAACTGAACATGACTCAGCAGTGTGCTCTTGCAGCTCGGAAAGCAAATGGTATCCTGGGCTCCATCATGAGGGGGGTGGCCAGCAGGGACAGGGAGGTGATTGTCTCTCTCTACTCTGTTCTTGTGAGGCCCCATCTGGAGGACTGTGTCCAGGTATGGAGCCCCCAGTACAGGAAAGACAGAGAGCTGTTGGAGAGGGTCCACAAAGATGATCAGAGGGCTGGAGCACCTCCCCTGCAAAGAGAGGGAGCTGGGCTGGAGAAGGGAAGGCTGTGGGGTGACCTCACTGCAGCCTTTCAGTACCTAAAGAGAGCCTATAAACAGGGGAGGAGTCCACTCTTTGAAAGGGTAGATAATAACAGGAAATGGGGGAATGGTTTTAAGTTGAAGGAGGGAACTTTTAGGCTGGATGTCAGGGGGAAGTTCTTTACTATGAGAGTGGTGAGGTGCTGGAACAGGCTGCCCAGACAGGCTGTGGATGCCCTGTCCCTGGAGGTGTTCAAGGTCAGGTTGGATGGGGCCCTGGGCAGCCTGGTCTGGTATTAAATGTGGAGGTTGGTGGCCCTGCCTGTGGCAGGGGGGTTGGAGCTTCATGATCCTTGAGGTCCCTTCCAAGCTGGGCCATTCTGTGATTCTGCGATTCTATGATTTAGGAGAAGCTGGAGGATAAAAAAATTTAAATATAGGTCTCCAGCCTTTTTTATAAGTTTCATAAAAGGCATGCTGCTGGCTTCCTTGTGTTAATTTTCCTTGAGGATTCTGAACCACTTGAAAATATCCTGGCTTTGTCCCCCCAAAAGAAACAAAGGACAAATGAAAGTGACTGAAGAAGATAAAGAAACTCAGTCTTGGCCCTGTCTGCAAGGATCTTAAAAGCTACATGCAATACTGATGTATAAAGTACTAGCTCTATATGCACTGTGTAGATGTGAGCTAATCATCTCACATCTTGACTAATAAGCCAAGAATCTCTTCACAGTCGATGAGAAGAGGAAAAGACATTTTTAGGGCACAATTAATTTGCTGTATTTTGCAACATGCTTTAGAGTGAGATGAAGTTCTTATTTGTCTCTGGTGGGTTTGTGGGAACCTATGGGGACTCATTCAAGTATACTAATCTACATTGCAAAAGTCTACAGTTGGTCTGAAAAATCACCTCCTTAGTGAGTATAATATAGAGAAATGCCAAGTTCTAAGGAAAGCCTCTAACTATTTTTATTTTATTTTATAAGAGAAGTTTCTCTTAATGAGATCCCATTTCAAACTGAATCCCCCAGCTTCTTTTTTGGAAAGATTTCTTCGGATAGACTCTTGTAACATTAATGTCACAATCTAGGAGTACTTTCTTATAAAGTCTCCAGCTATCATCAGTATAGATATGCTCATGTATAATGCACTCACAGCGTTTCCCTTGTGCCCTTGCTTCTCCTCTGCTTTCTCATTTGTGTCAAACCCTGAACATCTGAACAGGATGTTTGGCAGGAAAGTCATGTCTGTTGACATGGGTTTCTGCTGGCCAGACCCTTCTGGTGCATTGCTGGGTTTTATTCGATGTGGGCTCTGTGGCCACTAATCTGCTTCTACATATGTGCTTGGAAGGCTTATTTGGACTAAAGGAAGCTGTATTCCCTCTTTTTAATGCACAAGTAATAAGTGAGAGGTGCCTGAAGGCAGATAAGGTACTCTGAGGTATCCAAAATGGCACCAGACACATTCTGAACTCTATACCCTCTGGTTTTTCTTATCTTCTAACTTCTGGAGCACCACGGAGTGCGTCACTGCCCACCCTTCCATTTCCTATCCATTTCGGAGCAATAAATAAAGATTTCTTTCTTGGAGAATGGCACCAATGGATTAATACAGTATTTCAATGCCTTTTCTGTTGGATAATGACAAAGCCAGTTCCAATTTATGAAACTTACTTTCCACTTGATTTGACAGAGGTCAGATCCAGACACAGGAAGCTCTCAGGGGCAGGGACAGCGCATGGACAGGAATGAAGGGACCTCATCTAGACTGGGTCTTCATCCTCAGCAACTATCAGCCCCCAGAAACCTCATAGCAGTGCTTTATTGTCATGTTATAAGCTTCTTGACCATTAACCTGATCTGACCTAATCCATTCTATTTAGTTTCACTCTAAGACTGTGTTTTGCTCAGAAACACTTTCTGAGTACGCTCTGCAGTTTGGTGATAGTGCAGTTGCAGTATGCACTTTGGCCATACTCTTAATTAGGGATGAAATAAATGCATGTTTCATTGATTGAGCATTTCCAGCACAATAAAATGGTGACACGGGGTCCTACATAATGAAAGGGTGAAAAGGGTTTCTGTATTTTAAAATGTTTCTTTATACTTCATCTTTTCTACTGCTGGTTCAGGAATAGGTATCAGCTAGGGAGATGAATGCTGTCCACAGCAGTGTTTGAATATTAAGCGTTTGAACTGAAAAATGAAAGCTAACCCTCTTCAGAAGCAGCATTATGAGCATGAAGGGACATGTTCTTCCTCACCCTGTGTGTTTGCAGTGCAATTAGACACTTGGTATGCTTGTGATGTATGTAATTAATAGCAATGACAAGTAAGTACATGATTAGTATTAAAATAATAAAGGGCTCAGCTTGTTCACAGTTCAAAGTCAAGCTGTTTCAAAATTAGAGACACAGCTTTCAATCCTGTTGTCTTTGAGGGGAATCCTGATAGACATCAAGTTTCAGCTTTTTTTTTTTTTTTTTTAAGAAATATATTTCTTGCAATCATAGAATCATTAAGATTGGAATAGACCACAAGGATCATCAAGTACAACCATCAACCCATCCCTGCCATGCCTACTAACCCATGTCCCTCAGTGCTACATCTTCATGGTTCTTGAACACCTCCAGGGATGGTGACCCCACCACCTCCCTGGGCAACCTGTGCCAATACGTTACCATTCTTTTGGCGAAGTTTTTCCTAATATCCAACCTGAACCTCCCCTGGAACAACTTAATGCCATTACCTCTTGTCCTGTCACTGTTACCTGGGAGAAGAGGCTGACCTCACCTCATCGAGCTTCTTTCAGGGAGTTGTAGAGAGTGATAAAATCTCCCTTGAACCTCCTCTTCTCCAGACTGAACAATCCCAGTTCCCTCACTCAGGAGGAATCCTGCAGCTTGAGGCAGTGGGAGAAAATCCAGTTTGAGGAAGTGGAGGTGGACTGAGAATCTGAAAAGTATCCTTGAGGAGTTTTAAGATATTGTATGGTCATAATCCAGGACTGAGGCAAGACAAAATGAATAGTGTTGGAGTTGTGCTGGGTCTTACCCAGGGACAGGAATATGTGGAAGGAAATATAAATTTGAGGAGTTGGAACTCAGTAATCTTTGAGGTTCCTTCCAATCCAAGCCATTATATGATTCTATGAAATGGGAACTTCAGATCCGTTCTGGAGCTCAGGTCCCCTCTGTTGAACTCTCAGGGAAAATAATGGTAATGTATGCTGATTTTGGTCTTGGAAAATCTGTTTTCTGACAAAATTGTTTAAAGCTGATTACAGCTTTGCCTCGTTTCATACCCTCAAATGACCCCTGGCCACCCCATCAAATTGGAACTACATTAATAACTATGCAGGTATGGTAAAACTTTTGACTGGCTGTCTTTAAAGATGGAAACTTTGATTGAAGGTAGTGAATAGAAGGCTGAGGGGAGAATACATTTAACTGAACTCGTGAAGCTCATATGGTGCTCCCAGGGGAAGAGACTGCCAATTCTAATTTATTTGTCTTCTAATTCCCGCAGTTCTAAATTTTCTATGACAAACAGATTCATTTAATTGTGTCACCTCTGGCTTTTCTGTGCCACAAAAATAACTTTTCATCTTAACAGTGGGTAACAAAAGAGTAAGAATTTTGACTGATAATGTCAGGGGAGCTTGCAAAAGCACACAAACTATGGGAGGTCATGCTTTATATTACAGTAAAATTATATTAAATGGGAGCATAGGCCTGTAATTTTAGAGAGAATTTCTTTCCAATCAGCACTGTGCCTTTGGAGTTGAGTTTAGCCACACTATTCCACAGCTTTACATGATTTTCTGAGCTCAGGAATAGTTGGTTTCAATAAAAAGGGAAGTAGTAACTCTGGAGATTAATTGCTTGGTAATATGAACTGGCACATAGTGATGGCATCTGTATCTAACCGAAATACAAGAAAAATGAGCTTTTGTAGATTAATTCAGCTAAAATAAACAACTGGAAAACTGTCTGGATTCCCAGCTAAGGCCAAGAGAAAAAACAATGAAAATTAATGTATGGAGAGATTATCTCTGGCAAATTTCTCTTTCTCTTGTTTTTCTCTCAGAAGATTACATTTTGGCTGTTTTTTTTTTTTTTTTTCTTTTCCCCAAGCTAGCCCAACATTTCTTCCATTGTAAATGCTTGTGCTAGGTGTTAGAAACAGTCTCCAGCCTGAGTTCATTCAGTGCCAATGCGTTATATCTCCTATAAACACATTGCACTAATATTAAAGGCAGGTCTCGTGTCCCCAGATTCTCTCTGCAGTGTCTGCAGCAGGGTACTCTGGTGTACTGGTTTCAGATGGGACAGATTCGATTTTCTTCATAGTGTCTTGTATGATGTTATGCTTTGGCTTTGGAAGGGGGGAAATGAATGGATGTATAGTGCTTAGCTGCCTGCCAGGTTAACCACAGCACCTGGTGAGACCCTTACTCTAAGTTGTTCTGTCCCTGTCCCTTCATTACAGCCTTCCCACAGCATGATGGCATCAGAGCTCTGCAGTGCTGCACAACCATTTGTACAGTCAATGCCAGGAGTGGACCTGATGCCCTGCATAGAATCATAGGATAAAACACAATCACAGAATCATTGAGGATAGGAAAGACCACTAAGTTCATCTAGCCCAACAGCCAACCCAGCACCACCATGGCCACCAAACCATGGCATAAAAATGCCATTCTCTCTGCAGGAGCATGGCTCTACATTCAGGTTCTGAACTGGGGTCTCTTTTCCAAATTGATGCAAAGGTAACTTTTCTGCATTGTTTTTTGAACCACTTAGTTTACAATTGAAAGAAAACTGAGTTAAGTTTTCTGAACTCTTGTTTTCCTGTTTCAAAAGAAGTAAAGAAATGTATTTTTTTTTTCACACTGCATACTTCACATTATCAGTGGAGTAATTGACTCCAGAATCCTTGTAGCCCCCTTCCAAATCAGGATATTCTATGATTCTATTGTTTCTCCACAGGGGAGACCTTCCCAAAAACACTTCGCCTAGTGGTTGTCAATGGCACTGTGTCCCCATCTTGGGATCAGTGCTCTTCAGCATCTTTATCAGTGTCATAGACAGTGTACCGTTGGCAAATTTGCTGATGACACCAAGCTGAATGGTGCAGTTGACACAATAGAAGGAAGGGACACAATCCAGAGGGGCCCGGAAACACTCAAGAAGTGGGCACATGAGAATCTAATGAAGTTCAACTAGGAAGGCTGGAGCTAGACGGTCTTTAAGGTCCCCAACAGTCTCAGCCATCATATGATTCTATGAATCAGATCCTTGAGACAGCACAAGTGGCTGTATCTGAGGAACTGAATTATCCAGTAGAGAATACTGATACTATCAAGAAGAGCAACAGATCCCAGATCACTTTATTCTCTGTAAATTTTGCGCGCTTATTTCCCAAGTAGGAGCAGGAGTTCAAGGGAGAGAGGAGCTGATGAGTGACAGACTCAACGCCAATCTGATTTTGAAGGATTTAGTTCACTTGGGTTAATGAACTGGCTCCTGGCTCACATGCATCCCTGCAGATCTGCACATGCAGATTTGATGATTTGGCTTATTTGCAAGTCCTCAGCAATTTGTGCAGGATTTTTATTATAACAGTATCATCTGCTGGTCTTCACAATCAATACCTCATAAGGGAGACTGTAGGCTATTTTTTCCCTGTACAATCACTGATTTCTTTTGTCTTTGCTTTTGCTACCATGTTTATCTCACCTTTTTCTCCCTGTGTTTTTCTCCTTTTCATTTGATATAGACGCAGAAGAATGTTTGCCGGGATTATCATTATATTTAATGGAGAAGCTGTGAATGCTTTCCATAGTTTAGGTTGAATATCAACTCTATTTCCTTGAATATAGAAAACAAACCTTAATTTCATCCTGAAGAATTTTATATCTTGAAAATACAACTGAAGTTAATCTATACAGCATTTTTGTAAGGCGCAGGAGAGACTGTAAATTTTCCTCCTAAAATAGTTGAACTTTCTGCATCAACGTTGTTTATTATTGAAAATGACATGTTCATTAAAATTGAAATGTTGGAACCAAACACCCATATTTTGAATAAAAGAATCAGTTTTCCTTTCAAGAATACATAGTACAGCATCCATTTGAAACAAGTTATTATTTTGTTGGTCCCTGCTTGGTTTTAGGGCATTAAAAACACAAAAATGTATGTACATGAAACAGTACTGACTTAATATTATTTAGAAAAGATCTTATTTCTTTATTCGCAAAACTCTTTTCATACAATCATAAGATAGCTTAGGTTGGAAGGGACATTAACAATCATCTAATTCCAACCACTCCACCATGGGCAGAGGATTCATTTCAAAACTCTCTCACAAATGGAAGTTGAAGTATTTTAAACACAATTTATTTATTTATTTCAAAAAATATTTTCAAGCAAAATACCAAGTGATTTAAAAGCACGGTAATTCACTGGAAAATACTGATACCGAAAAAACAACTTACTGTGTTAATTAAACCCTCACAGATCCATACTTCTCAAAATTAAGATTGATCTTATCTGCAGCATACCATCACTTAGGGACATGGTTTAGTGGGTGTGGTGGTGATGGGTTGACTGCTGGACTATATGATCTTCAGAGGTCTTTTCCAACATCAGTGATTCTATGAATCTGTGATTCTATGATTTCTGGACATTTTGGGGGGGATATTCCCAGATGAGTACAAATTACTGAAAACTTTTTTTGAGAAAAGTGCTATACAGAACTACACAGACAAAGAATTGTACTGGGTACAAAGCCAGTGAAAATCTTTCACTTGATGGTGCTGGTCTCTGGATCAGATAAGAGGATTTCTTACCCTTTCTCTACCTCTGTTTCACGTGGTGAGAAATGTTATGTATGCCATGGGAATGGAGCAGCATTCCATCTGGCCAAACACAGAGATCAGCACCTCACCTTCAGCCTGCCCATAGACTCAGTGTGAGTAACAAGTATTTTGGAGACATGATTCATTGCATGCCAAGATAGGTCATTTGTACCATTTCTTAAAAGTGCCTGTTATTTTCCAGGCTGGTGTGGAGCTGACATTGAGGCTATTGAGAGGAATCACACCTGTGGAGTTTTAGAGCATGTCTACATTGCACACTGCAGAGCTACCTCTGGTACACACTGCTGAGTCCATATATCATAATGCAAAAAAAGGCAGCTTGACTACCAGGTCACTGAGAGTAGCTTAGCTTCACACTTCTGAGCCAACTACTCCAACATATCCCATCTTTCAACGCTGCAGTGCATCCTATCCGCTTACTGTGCTGTTGTGTACAGCGTATCAGCCTCAACGCTTCTGCAGTTGGGATTACTTGTTGGAGCTAATTTAGTTGCAAACATTGCACATTACTTAAAAAATTATCAATTACATCTGTAGAAGGTCTCTCAGGTCTTCTAATGTCATTCATACCCATCCTACAACTCTTGAAGTCCCTAAATCTCAAGCAGCCAGGGGGTAGGATGGAATTTTGAGGAAAGCATCAGGTTGCACTTTCCTTGTTTTGAGGCACTTATCCTAACCATCTGCTGCTGGGTGTTGCTGAAGACAGGAATCTGAAGGACTGAAAAATGTTTTTCTTTTTAGATGATCCCTAATGTAGTTTTGCTGAACTCTGTGTATGTTATTTTGCTGAACTCTCTGTACATTGTTTCCTACGAGGGTAGAACACAGTAAGAGGGGAAACTGACAAAGTGACAGACTGGAAAAAGCAACTCCACCTTGCCACAGAAAATGTCACCTTGTGTGCAGGTGACACTTTGACATTATCAGCAGATTACAGTGTTGTTGCCTTAGACCTTTGGCAAGTTTATATCAGAGGTCAACAAAGGCTGGAGGACTCCAACAGTAAACAGGGTGTGCATGCAGACTGCTGGGGAAATAATGCAAGAATAAACAATATGAGCACCAAGGTCCTCTGTATTACAAATAGTGTGTTATGCTTAGTCAGGCACATTTTGCTTGGGGAAATTGCCAAGATATTTTTTACTTAGGTGAGACCGACAATGTATTTTCATTTAGTTTCCTGATTAAAATTACCTTTTTGAAAGATCCAGGACCACATTCATTACTGCCCTTCCACTTAAGTATTTTTGGCAGGTTGATCTTTACTTTTAAATAAGCCAAAATTAGCTACAGAGATCTAGACCTCTGTGTTCCTATTCTTAAAGTCAAATGTGTGAAACTAATTGAGTGAGACTGCTTAATGAGACAAACCTCATTAAGATGGTAATTTTTTGCCTGCATACTGTATCCCCTTACTCCTTCTGAATATTTAGCTAGTAGTATCCAAGATGTAGAGAAACACTTTGTGTGGTTTATTTGTCGAAGTACAAAATAATAAAACCTTAGAACAATTTGCAATATGTTCAGCTAATGACAAAAGTGGTCGTGAATCAAATATATACATTGTCTGAAGGAGACTCTCAAGCAGAAATAGAGACATAGGCCAAATCTTGACAAGAGACAAAATGAGGGAAGCATTTCCAAAGCTCTCAAGGCTTCCTAAAACAAGCCAACGAGGTCCAGCCTCGTCCTAGCTTCAGCTGATAAGCAAATGTCAACATTCAGAATGATGTGCTTGCACATTTAAAAAATAAAAATATTGCAAAAGTAAAGCAAAACAAAAACAAAACAGCCCATGAAACAACCTGTCAAAAGGGATCTAGTATGGAAATCTCAATGAAAATGGAAATCAAGATTCATAAATTATGTTTTAATGCATTTATCCACAGAATTTGGTGCATGATCACATAAGCGCAGTGCCATCCAAGACGCCCTGTGGTACCTGAGATAGGCACTGGTGCTGGCTGAAGAAAGTAGGGAACTTTGGTGTCTTATCTTTAGGAAGACTTTACAAAAGCACTTGTAGAAATTAAGCTAACATAGCAGGCATGATGCTTTTTTCTGAGTTCGGAAGATTGGTCTACAAAAATCCTAATCCAAGCAGGTAATTACTTAGAAAGAGTATCTGACAGTCTCTGCAAAAGATCCTTATGCACATCAGCAGTCATGGCTGATGTCTTCCACAAAAAAGCTGCTCAGAGAATACAGTCCTTAGGCTCTTTCCTATCACCTTCTTCATACCATCCTTCAGTGTTCCTTCCCTGCTTCTCCCCTTAGATCAACGTTTTAAAACTATTGTAATTCTAAGAAGTAAGCAGATAACGGAGAAATCCCAAAGCATGAATACAGGCTAAGCAATGGGTGGATTGAGAGCAGCCCTGCCAAGAAGAATTTGCGGATACTGGTAGATGAAAAACTGAACATGAGCCAGCAGTGTGTGCTTGCATCCTGGAAGGCCAACTCTATCCTGGGCTGCATCAAAGGAGGGAAGGTTGGGAGGGCAAAGGAGGGAACTGTCCTTATCTGCTCTGCCCTTGTGAGGCCACTTCTGGAGCACCACTTCCAGGTCTGAGCCCCTGGCCCAAGAAGGATCTGGAGCTGTTGGAGCAGGTCAGGAGGAAGACCTCATTGGAGCTTTCCAGTATTTGAAGGGAGCTTATAGGCAGAAGGGAGACTGACTGATAATGGAGGGGAGATTTAGGCTAGTTTTTAGGAAGAAATTATTTATTCAGAGGGTGGTAAGACCTTGGCACAGGCTGTCCAGAGGAGCAGTGAATGTTTCATCACTGGAGGTGATCAAGTCCAGGCTGGATGGGACTCTGGGCAACCAGTTCTGGTGGAAAGTATCCCTGCCTATGGCAGAAGGCTGGAACTGGAACCATTCTATGATTGTTTAAAATAAAAAAATCACCTTTGGTAAAGTCCAGTCCAGCTCCCCCTCTCCTTTCCACAGTTGCCATTACCTTTGATAAACAATAATATAGAAGAATTTGTTGGGAAACACCCAGAGGAAATACAAGGCTGAGAAGGGAAGAAGTTTGAGCCCATTATGCGTGTGATGCTGCCCACAATACCCCAGTTGGGAGATATCTCACTGACCTTCTCCCCTTGCCATTTCTCATCATTCTCAGCCCACTGGCATGAGGCAGAAATGTAACCCAGCTGCTGAATGCAGGTGAATTAGCACAGGTGAATTAGCACAGCAATGTAAATGTGTTAGCACAGCACTTCAGCTAGTATCTTCTGAATCAAGCAAATGTTTTTCTTCCATCCTGGTGCATGTCCACTGGGCTTGACCTGAGAGCACAGTTGAACTGCATGTATTTGTTTGTTCCTGAGCCATTCCTGAGCAGTCAGTGCCTCTTTTGAGATATGAGATATTAAGAGATGAGAAAAATTAACTCTCCATTACTTATTACTACAGGATTTAAATGGTTCAAACACACTCACCCAACACTTCTTATTTATTTGTTTTTTCTTTTGCAAGGATGCACGATGCCACAGATTTCCTCAGGGCTGGAGAGCCTAGGAGAGCAGAATACTCAGCTATTGCAAACCACTAAGAAAATCTTCTCTAGCTGAGATCACTGTGCAAGCACACAATTTACAGCCCCCCACAGCAGGATGTCAACAACATAATTCATTTTTTCACAATGATACGCTGCATGCTTTTGTATTTACAAGAATGCATAGAGAAATCCAGAACGAGATGTGCTTTATTGCCTTGTGTGTGTTTTGCTCAGCATACCAAGGGAATCGGTTTAGTGGGCAATAAGCTGTTAAAAGACTGAGACAGTGGTAGTTAATATCCAAAGAACCCAACTGCTTGGGGCTGTAATGTGAGCAGCGGGTCTCATCAGCATTAATGACTTATTCCCTACTCCACTCTCACATGGAGAGAAACACATAAACCACTGTTGAAAAAAAACTATATTTTGCTAAGTATAATGCAATGGAATGATGACTGAACTCACTGCAGTTGCTTTTTGCAATTTCTTCTTCCTAATTATTGCAGGTTACATGCATGAGCGAGTTGATCAAATCTGTTCTCATCCCTTTGTAAGTGAAATGGTGCATTACCCATTGCAGTTGTGGAAGAAAAAAAATAGCAGTCTTTTAGCTTCCTGTCCAGACTCGTTAAGTTCATAATAAATGGGTGGGACTCTTGTGGCTGTCATCAGTGCAAGTCCTGCTTGCTTAGTTCCTTCTGATAGTTATTAACCATTCAATTTTAGAAGCTGGAGGCCAATTGTCTTCTTAGTTTGATCTGTCTTGGGTGACAGCAATGTTGGTGCAGTAAAGCTTTTACATTTCCATAAATATGGCACGTGTCAGGTCTCATCAGCCTTCTGCATGGTTGTGTGAAAGCACAGCTCTCAGCTGTGGTTTGGAGCAGTTGTCAAGGAGTAATCATGTTTATGGCTGTGAGAGTCCATTCAAATGCGTGTGGTTTGAAGGGGTCCTGGTAAAATTAGATGTTCCTGTTCCTCATTAGGAAGTTCACACATTTCAAGGGATTTAGATTCTATTTTTTACTATATCAGTACAAGCTAACACTGCAAAATTCATATCTGTATGTGATTTATCCTCAAGTTGAAAAATTTTTAAGAGTTTTCTGGATTCATCCCATATCTGAAGTATCATAGAATCATAGAATTGTTTGAGTTGAAAGGGCCATTAAAGGTCATCTAGTTCAACTCCCATGCAATGAACAGGGACACCTACAGCTAGATCAGGTTGCTCAAAGCCCCATACAGCCTGACCTTGAATGTTTCCAGGGATAGGCCTTCCACCACATTTCTGGACAACCCATCCCTTTGCCTCATCAGCTGTACTGTAAAAAACTTCTTATGTCCAAACTAAATCTCCCCTCTTTATTTTGAAACCATCTCCCCTTGTCCTGTCACAACAGACCCTGTGAAAGAGTCTGTCTCCTTTATTATACCCCCCTTCAGATACTGAAAGGCTGCTCTCAGATCACCTTGCAGCTTTCTCTTCTCCAGGCTGAACAGCTGCAGCTCACTCAGCCTGTCCTCATAGGAGAGGTGTTCCATCCCTTGCATCATTTTCTCTGGCCCTCTTCTGGACATACTTCAACAGGTCTGTGTCTCTCCTGTACTGCGGACTCCACATCTGGATGCAGTACTCCAGGTGAGGCCTCCCCAGCACAGAGCAGAGGGACAGGATCACCTCTGGCCATGCTTCTTTTGATGCAGCCCAGGGTACAGTTTGATTTCTGGGCTGTGAGGGTACACTGCTGGCTCATGTCCAGCCCTTCCACCAGTACTCCCAGTTCTTTTCCAGCAGGGCTGTGCTCTGTCCTTACATCCCCCAGCTTGTAATGACAGCAGGGGTTGCCATGGCCCAGGTGCGAGACCTCGTACTTGGATTTGTTGAACCTCATGAGGTTCACCTGAGCCCACTGTATGAGCCTAAGTCTCTCTGAATGGCATCCTGTCCCTTGGGCATGTCAGCCACACCACACAGGTTGACACTCTGCAAACTTTCTGAGGGTGCACTTGATCCCACCTTTGATGTCATTGCTGAAGATGTTAAAGAGCACTGGTCTCAGTACTGAAGTAGGATCCCTGAGGGACACCACTTGTCATCAATCCCCATCCAGATACTGAACCACTGACCACTACTCTCTGAGTACGATCTCACAACCAGTTCCTGATCCACTGAACAGTCCACCCATCAAATCCATATCTTTCCAATTTGAAGAGAAGGATGTTGTGGAGGACCATGTCAAAGGCATTACTGACACCCAGGTAGATGACATAAGTGGCTCTGCCCTTGCCCACTGTAACAGTAATGCCATCATAAAAAGCCACGTGGTTGTTCAGCCAAGACCTGCCCCTAGTTATCTCATAAGTAGTTACCCTTGATTTAGATTGATTATTGTTTATTCATTTATGATATTTCATTGAATAACAATGAAAGTAGACCAAAAGATACATACGTGATGGGCAGTATATACAATTTTGATAATATAAAGAGCACATGGGATGGGTTCTTCTCCTGAGTAATTGTGTTGCACTAAATACAAACATATCAGGTTGGATATTAGGAAAAACTTATTTTCTGGAAGAGTGATTGGGCACTGGAACAGGCTGCCCATGGTGGTGATGGAGTCACCATCCATGGAGGCGTTCCAAAGATGTGGACATCCTGTGCTGTGGAACATGGGTTAGTGGGCAATACAGGTGGTAGGTGGACATTTGGACTAGGTGATCCGAGAGGTCTCTTTCCAACCTATATGATTCTTTGATTCTACTTAGTGGGTTGTGTATAATTAAAATGTGTTAAATATTAATATCGGTACTTTTTTTTAATAAATGGATGGCGTACTCCTTCTTGAGGTCCCCTGTGTCTGATTTCAGCCTTAATAAAAACTGTACTAGCCTAGTAAGTGTCATTTATACTAGAGAAATCAATTCAGGGAAAGAGATACTGTTGGATCATTGATGAAGAAAACAGAAAAGGAGGTGGTATTTGAAGGAATGGCTTTAAAAAAGACAGGCAGATTATTTACTGGGTCACTCTTTTGGAAGCAATGTGATAGATGGTATAAACCAGAATCTAGGAAAAGAAATGGAAGGGAATAAAAATGCAGGAGGATTAAGAAGAGCAAAAAGCAAATAGGGAGGGAGCAGATGAATGAGAGAAAAAAAAGATAGGTAGTGGAAAGATTAATTAGAGTCTTACAGAGGAGAACAAAGAGCAAGGATGTGATGGATATGCAACTCGTTTCCTTTCAGAAAAAGCTGACAAGTGTAAGAGAGTGTTTTTGGAAACAAGACATCATCAGTGAAGTACTGTTGCTGGATATATTCAGAAAATAGTCCAAGAAGGTTCAAAGAAGGTTCAAAAAGCACTTAAACATGAATAAGAATTGGAATTCATCTTTGTCATTGCAGTAGCTACTCATGGACTTTTTTTTTTTCCCTAAATCAAAGCTGTCATTGACATAATGAGGAGTTTGGATTAAAACATATTTTTTCTTTCCTTTCAGAGGTTATCACATTTTATCCACAAATGTTATCACATTTTTCCTTGAAAAATTGGAAACAAATTCTTCCCAAATATCCCTCTTCTCCTTCCTGTCCTAGTTTCTGAATGATAGCATTATTTTTTGGGTTGATTTCTGTCATTTTTTAATTAAAACTGTTTCTAGAGGAAGAAAATAGAACATCATTGACTTCAGATGATGAAGTATAGACTAATCTTTCTCATTTCATGTAATGCATGGCTTTGCCCTCCATATTAAATAAAGGACAGCAATATGATTCAGTCTTCTTTTCCAGTGTCTGGAACATCATTTTTTACTAATGTATAATTTCTTCCTCTTTATTTTTTTTTTCTTTTCTTAAAATGAAATAATTTCTCTTTATGCATTTTTGAAAAGTTTTCAGTGTTTTTTTACAAAGAAATCAAATGATTCTTTATAGTGGAAATGTAGATCAAGGTAAGCCAATTTTTACAATCAAACTTAACACTTTATTAGTGCAAAAAATAACATTGTTTCATAAGATAGCATTGATTCTTCTTCAGTTAATTCCTCTCTTGTCTCATTCTCAGAAAACTTACTGCAGAAGTTACTTTTTCCTTAAGGCTGTTCTTCCTACTGTTGGCTAAACTGGTCTATAATCAAACTCCACTCTTTTCTTCTTGGAAGAACATTTTCCTGTCTAGGTCAAATAGGCCAGGACATTTAAAAAAAAAATAATAATACTGAAATATTTTCAGTAGGAAGGAAAATGGAGAAAGGAATAAGCTTTGGTTGTGAAACATATCTGGATCCATAAATATATTTTCTGACATACCAGAAGGCTGTGCTGCTATTCAACAAGACCTGCACAGACTGGAGAACTGGGCAGGGAGGAACCTGATGAGATTTAACAAGAGCAGGTGTAGAGTCTTGCATCTGGAGAAGAATAACGGCACGTATCAGTACAGGTTAGGGGATGAGCTGCTGGAGAGGAGCTCTGTGGAGAAGGACCCTGGGAGTCCTGTTGTACAACAGGTTGTCCATGAGCCAACAGTGTGACCTTGTGACCAAGCAGGCCAATGGTATCCTGGGGTGCATTAAAAGTAGCATGGCCACCAGGTCAGGAAGGTGTTCCTGCCACGGCGAGGCCACATTTAGACTACTGTGTCCAGCTCTGGGCTCCTCAGTTCAAAAAAGACAGGGATCTCCCAGAAGGAGTTCAGCAGAAGGCCGCAAAGATCATTAAGGGCCTGGAGCATCTCCTGTATGAGGAAAAGCAGTGTAACCTGCATCTGTTCAGCATGGGGAAAAGAAGACAGAGAGGGTATCTGATAAATGTTTAAAAATATCTAAAGGGATGTGGGAGGCAAATGGATGAGGCCAGGCTCTTCTTGGTGGTGTTTAGCAATAGGACAAAGAGCAATGGCCTAAAATTTGTACATAGGAAGTTCTGTACTAACATGCAGAATAACTTCTTTATGGTAAGGGTGAAGGAACAGTGGAACAGGTTGCCCAGAGAGTTTGTGGAGTCTCATCCTATGGAGATATTCAAGACCTGTCTGGACGTCTACCCATGCAACCTACTGTAGGGTAGCTGCTTTAGCAGGGCTGGACTTGATGACCTCTTGAGATTGCTTCCAACCCCTGAGATTCTGTGACTCTTAGCCTGTAGCAGGGGGCTTTCAGAGAAGAAAAAAATTAGGTCTAAGATTAATGAATCTGTAAGTGCAAATACAAATCTCATGCTTTTATTCTGTGCAAATTAAAATTGACAAAGAAATATCATACTCAGGACTGAGATTTATTTTGACAGGTGTTGTTAAAGCAACATTTCCTACACTTTCTGCTTTGACACCAAGCCAGCTGAAACATCCAGGAGAAATCTCACTGGTTTTGCATGAAATTTTTATATTCTGACTCCAGTTTCCTACATTTCATTGACTTTAACCTTACCCAGTTCAGTATTACATCCTTACCTTCCTGACATACAGGAAGACAGTAAAAGCTGTGGGTATGATGAATGCAGTGGTATCCAAACGTGTGTGCATTTTCATTTAAAAGGTTGAATAATACTCCAAATGCACATATGTCCCATCTGAAAAGACAAAAGCCAGTAGAAGAATTTGGAAATTTTTCAGGAGTAATCATATTAGCTTCGTTCTTCAGCTTATTTTCAGAATTTATAACTATCAAGCTGAATCTGAAGACGTTAGATTAAGTTTGGAGACATTTGGAAGTTTGCTGCATTATAAGGTATCGTTTTCACTATTATTAATATTAATAGTGGTATTTTCATGCTATTTAAAGTTTGAAAGCCAGAAGCTAGGAAAGCTTTTTCTTAATTTGATCAAATAATGAGTTGTGGATCAAATAATCCTAAATTGATAACAATGACAAATGGCTCTGAAACTGCTCTTGAACATAAAAGGAAACAACTCAATTAAGGAAATGTTATGTCATCAAGAACCTCTGTAAGAGTTACACCGCTGATCATAGCTGTGTAAATTTTCTCATCACTGTTAATAACAAAGAAAGTTGAAATGCATATGAAGTTTTAATTAAAAATCTGTGTAGTATGGATGTGATTTCTACAGCTCAATGCTCAGCAGGCATTTCAAGATGTAGGTCAAAGCTTCAAGAAAGCTTATAAAATGAAAACAAAAAGGGAAAGAGAAAGAGAAACAAGAGAGGGCAGGAGGGGATTGGAATAAAGTGAAAAAACAAATTTTCCAGCAGAAGATGAGATTTCCAGTGTATACATCTGGTGAACTTATGGTCAGGATGACTTGACATAATCTTCTTTTAGAAGGGATGGCTGTTCAGAGTGAAGCAGCAGCCATCAGAAATGAAAGAAATATTTCTTGCATACTTTTAACACAGCTGATAATATATTCTGTTTGGATACATGCTTGATCTTGTTTCTTAAGTGTAGGCTAAATCTCTGTGTTGGATATGCAGACGTTGTCTCTTGACTGCTGTTGCCAGTTGCTCTATTTTCTTCTGTGGAAGCTGTGGAAATCCATTGTTTTTTAAAATGAAGATAGGTAAAAGTTGAAGCCTGTCTGCAAATGAAAACCCTATTGACAGCATCACCAGATGATTTACAAAGTCAAGTGTCTAATTGCTCATTCATAAATATTCATTCTCACATTCATAGCTATGAAGGAGAGAACATGAACAAGTTGATTATTCAACTGATAGTATCTGATTCATCTAGCTATACAAATTGGGAAATAGATAAAGATAGAAGACCAGTTTCCAACAGATAGAGGCACAACCAGAGTGTATTGTTTAGGAATATTAAATTGAAATGGACAAAGAATTTAATGCTAAAAAATTAAAGGATATGTGAGAGCAGAGAGAAATATGCAGGCAGAGTGAATAGATTTGCCATACCAGTTGGCCCTGTGCATATTTCAGGCAATATTGTAGGAGTCACGTTTTCCCATAGTGGAGATGAAGGTGGCCAAAAAGTCTTTCTCAAACTGCATTTTTGGACGTTGTAAACATGGTTAAACCCACATTTTCCGGAAATACAATTAGTGAGGAAGAACTGTTTTTTCTGTATTAACAAAAACTAAGGAGGAAAATAAAATAAAATAAAATAGAACAGAATAGAATAAAAACTGCTCTCAGATGTTGGTGACTATTAAGTCTAGAGAAGAAGCATAAAGTCTGTTTTGTATAGGGACATAGTTTAGTGGTCATGGTCATGATGGACTGATGGTTGGACTAGGTGATCTTAGAAGTCTTTTCCAACCTTAATGACTCTATGGTTCCATGTGTAATAGATAGGAGGGAAACACATCTGCATTTGTATGCATTATAAACCTTTGGAAATATGCAAGTGTATGTTAGCAGCTTGCTACATCTTGGTAGATTCAGCACTCACACAACATCTGGGGATGTCTGCATCTCCCCTCGGTTACAGAAATTACTCAGTTTTGGAGTCCACTTACCCTGGTGTAACCTATAGGAGGAGGTGAAGAGGGTGGCATTATTCAGAAGCACTGAATTGCAGTGAGGGTGTCCCCCTCAACTTCTTCAGTGTCTTTTTATAGGCTTTGAAAAATTGATTCCTAATTTGGGCACTCTGGCTATATACTTACACTGCAAGTGTGAGGTCAGTGAAAGAAATAGTCCTGGGTTTTCACAGTATCAGACTATGAGAGGTGGGAAAGTAAGGCAGAGAAAGTGATTTGTCAGAAACCAGAAAAAAAGGAAGGGAGTAACACAACTCTCCCTTTCCTTCCTCCATGCCTCATCACTGAGACCTCATTGCTTATTTGAGTCCACCTCCAGGCAAATCCTGCTCGCACTGCTCAAATGAGTCATCTCACTGACTTCATGCCTTTGTGACTATTCACACCTTCACGCTTTGTAAATATGATCTTCTAACTTCTAACTGGAAGTTCCTTGTGCATTTGTCTAACCTCTCTTAACCCTGATAATACTTTACCATATGCTATTATAACTCCCCCAGTGACTGATACTCTTTATATACGTAGAGATCTATTTTCTAGGATTTTGACTTCTACTCCTTGCAACCAGACTTTTTTTAACTTCTGTCTTCCTTACTTTTATTCTCATTGTGAATGGTTTATTGAAAGTATCTTCTTTCTTCAGTGCACACAAGGGGAAGTCAGGAATGAGAATTTTCAGTAAGGAAATATACCTATCACTTTGACAAAGAAGTCATTAAGTTACTGTTATGGTAATTAAATCACACTGATAGCCCTGGCAGAAGAGTTATCATGATCTTAATACAGTATTAAACTTATATCATCCTGTATATTACAGACATTCCTGTATATGGCAAGCATCTTTCCATTTGTCTCTGTAGTGTAAATTAGATCTATGTATATTTTCTAGATGATTATAATATTCATGTGCAGTAAGGTATGTGTGTCATTTGTCTTGCTATCAATAAACTGCATAAGCCTAACTTTTTTTCTACCACATATTAGATATGCACATAATTCCTGAACGCTTAGACTTCCTACCTGAGAATTCATTTAAGATATTTAGGATCTTCAATCAGTATTGTACATTGCTCTATCAACACTCATCTATTCTGCAATGTGAATTTTCAGCACCACAGTCCCATTAGTCTGTGTGAAATAACCTTTCCCTGAGCACAAATAGCTTGGTGGAATTCCCTATAGTGGGTCTCACAGCCTACAGCGCGTGAGTAAGAAGCCCTGTAGTGCAGGCTGAATGCTGGTCCCAGCATGCCCAATGTACTTATGGTCATAGGTTGCAGTGGTTGGTTCACATAATTGTGGCTCTCCAGTGACACTTTACATCTTCATTTTCAAGTCTATAGTGCAGTAAATTGTTTCCCAACAGGCTGTGAATAAAACACTATTTTGTTGGACGCTACATTTGTTTTTATGATAAAAATGCATTATGTGCAAGAATGCATAAAGCAGGCGACTCAGTTATGGTTCCCAGACCCCATCTTGGGGGAGGGATGAGTGTGAACGATTTTCTAACATTAATGATTCCCAAACCAGAGTTTGTGGACCTTATTCTATCCCAGCTGCAAAAAGCTTTGCTGAAAATTGGAATTATGTACTAAATTCTCAGCTTTCCAAAAACATTTTGGTGAGCTAATTAGCAAAATAACATGGCTAACATCTAAAAAACATTCTGAAATCCTGCATGGCTTTGCAGAATTTCTCTTCCTATATTTCTTTGCTTCAAACCCAATCGTGGCTAAGGTGATTATTATAAACAATTTCAAGCCCCTTCTTCAGGTGATATTCATATCAGCTCCTTTAGTTTCACTGAAGTGGCAGAATGCAGGATAAGCTGAGCTCTGAATCCTTCACTGGACCTTTGCTGGTTTTATAACTGTGAATAGAACTTGGCCCATAATAAAACACAGAAGATAAATCCCTGGAAGCAGAGGAATCAAATAAGTTAGCAAAAACAGTTGTTGTTTTCCTTTACAACTGTGCCCACAAATTCTAGACGACCTTCGGAGAATAATCTCCAAGGAATGAAAAACTGAAAACTCATTACTGGTAAGAAAGGCTTTAGAGGACAGAGTTTATTACATTTACAGAACTTAATGCCTCTTCAATTCTGTCTCCTTTGACCCATTTCAGATTAAATACATAGTGTATAGAAGAATTCTGATTCCAGTGTCATCAGAAGCAAATAACATTTGGAGAAGTACTTCCTGGTACCCTTTTTTTATTCAAGTGCTTTATTAAACTCACCAAAAATAGTGATTAAGTTGATCTAATGGAGCAAAGGACTGACAAGGTAATGATTTGATATCAGTCTGACTAAGTCTGGATTTAGTCATTTATGTTAATCCTTTGTAGAAGTATTCAAACTAAAGTTACTTCAATATGTGATGTATGAATTTTTAGCATCTTGAAGACCAGAGCCAAAGCTTATCCTTGTTGAAGTGAGAGGTATTTGCATACTCTTTGGACTATCTTTATTTTCAGCCTATTCTGAGGAAACTGTCAAGATGCCCCGAGCATTTAGCTAAGGAATGCCACCTCTTCAGGTTTTCTTTATTTTAGGGAATAGATGACTCAGAAGGAGGCAGGTATACTTTGTACTTTGCCATTTTTCTCCCTTGTATAATAGAGCAGCAACTAACTAAATACCCAACAGAATTAAAATAATGCAAATACTGATGGGGCCAATTTTTTCTGAGTAACCCTAAATCATTTAATGAGCCTGTCTGGTTCTCCTTTCGTCACTCAATTCACGAACTTTTTATTTTCATGAATGTGTGTGAACATTCTGAATATTCTAAGGAACTTTCTTCAAGTTTCTGTCCGGAGGTAACATGGTATTAGTGAACACAGAACTTCCAGCAATTGCAATAAATGTCTGTTCAGTAACCTGGAAGACCAAGCCATATCCCATGCTCTGACCACCCTGATTTAGCTGTAGATGTCCCTGTTCATTGCAGGACATTTGAACTAGATGGACTCTGTGGGTCACTTCCAACTCAAATGATTCTATGATATTTCTTTTTAAGATGGACCTGCAATCCTCAGATGACTGCATGCTGCAAGACGGGGCCAGATCCTATTACTTTTCTCTAGCAGTCATTTCTTCTTTCTCATAATATAAAGTTCAGCTCAGAGATAATAAAGATCCCTAACTGAAAACATGTAATTCATCTCTTTCTACCAGTCAGTCGCTTAGTATATACACTGGTGTACTTCTACATAATGGAACAAAAATCATGGAATCATAGAATATCCTGAGTTGGAAGAGACCCATAAGGATCTTTGAGTCCCATTCCTAAAACTGATTTTTATTAGCTGTTCAGTGGGCCAACAGCCTAGAAACTTATAAAACAAGAACTCAATATGGAGAAATTGGAAGAGATTGTGTGGAAAGATGAAGAGATATGGTGTTAATTTAATCAAAACCTGATATGTACTTTATGATGGGGAGTGTCTATGTGATAAACACACTGGGTTGGGTTAGATGAGCCCACTCAAAGTTGGCAGTGTGATATATTCAGGGACATGGTATATTTTAGGAGCAGGCAATCTACTCATATGGAAAACACAAAAGTGAGAATTCTCAGGACGACCTGGGATTAACATCTAATCTAAGAATGTTTAGAAACTTAGCCCCTTAATTGATATGCTCTGCGTTTCCTCTCCAGTGAATGTGGAAAGTGAGCACTTCTACACGACTGCATCTCAGCCATTAAATTTGACTCACCCTCTGCAACACTGCTTTTTCCCTACTGACCATGAAAAGAACCTAAGACAGATGCTTGTAACTGATGCATGTTACTTAACTGCTTAAAATGAAATAAAACATATCTGTGTCTTTAATATAGAAAAAGTGGATTTCAGTACTGCATCTTTGGCCACTACATTTAGACCAGAGCTGAGATTTCTCTCCTTTCTTCCTTTAAGCCAATGGGTATTTTAGAAACTTTTAATCAGGATTTGGACTTAGATGTATGCTAAGAAGTTGTTCTCTTGTGTCTTTTGTTGGTGCCTAGTCTGTACAAGTTAATGTTTAAGGGATTAGTAGAAGGTTCCTGAGAGAGTGAAAAATTTTAGTCATAGCAGAAGATGAGAAAAACATCATAATTTGATATGCTCATAAAGAAAATTTTATGATAAGATGTGCTATCCAAGGATTCGGTGACCCAGGAGGTCTCTTCTTGCTGTGCTAGCGGTTCTGTTTTGTTGAGGGAAGCTGGGATTTGCAGTCAAAAGTGCAGCAGTTCAATCAATGTCAAAACTATGCAAAGTACAGTAGGCATACTGGATCATCCTGGTAAAAAAAAACTCCATCCAGCTCAGAGTTTAGAAATAAGCTCAAGGAGGCAACTTGTCCTTAAACAGAACAAGGCTCTTCCTCAGTATTAAAAAAGAGAATTTATTTTCATGCAGAAATGTCTGTGGTGCAGAACTGGAGATTTAATTTTACATGCAGTAGAGCAGAGAACACAAATAAAAAATAGCTGTTAGAAAGCAGTCCATTACATTGATACACTATCTGTACACATTCATCTTCCTCTTTATTCATCATCATTTGTAAAGAAGTATTATTACTTGCCATCCAGTGGTGCTCATCTTATATTTATCCACAATATTAAGCAGATGTCTGTGAGAATAATTAAAGAGATAAAAAAGAGCATTGTTACTTACTGATTTAAGATGCAGAATGAGAGAGAGAAAATTATTTTTTCTGTTTGTCAGCTGGTATTTCTTGACATTTACATGTGAAAAATAAGGGCTCATATCTTCAAAACATACAAATTTATTTCTGTAGCAGACACACGGACAGGAATTTGTTTTCCATGCTTTTCGAAGAGGAAGGAATTTGAGGATGTGGAATCCTTTTATCTGAGCTAATGTCAAAACATATTTTAAATGTTAAAATTTTCAGAAAGTGGTTTTAATTTATACAAACTTGTTTGTAATGGCTGCTTAAAACCATCGTTATCGTTACTAACTACTAACTCAGATCAGCTCTCACCACGGTCGGGTTGTGCATATAGTAAATAGAAGCTGCAGTAGAGGAAGGTGTTTCCTTGGAGAAGCTCAGGGACTCTTTGGTGGCAAGAGTGGTAAAAGGAGAGGTAAATATGTGAATATCACAGCAAATATAATTAGGCTCCATGTAAGTAACACATCAGAGAAGGATCCTTAGTTTGTGGACAACACCAAGCTGTGTGGTGCAGTTGATAAAACAGGGGGAAGGGATGCATCCAGAGGGACTTGGACAAGCTTGAGAAGCAGACTCGTGTGTTGCCTTTTGTTTGTGGCAATCCCAGATATTTGTACAGAATGGGAGAAAAGCCTACAGAGAGCAGCCCTGTAGAGAAGGACTTGGGGGTCCTGATGGGTGAAAAGCTGTATATGAGCCAGCAGTGTGCTCTTGCAGCCTGGAAGGCCAACAGTATCCTGGGATGCATCAACAGAGGGGTGGCCAGCAGGGAGAGGGAGGAAACTGTCCCCCTCTACTCTGCCCTTGTGAGGCCACATCTGGAATACTGTGTCCAGCTCTGGGGACCCTAGCACAAGAAGGATGGAGAGCTCTTGGAGCAGGTCCAGAGAAAGGTGCTTAGGGGTA